>NC_080540.1:94195560-94200560 GCF_028640845.1 Ahaetulla prasina
TTCCCTAAAATAGCTGGATCCAGGGAAGGCTTCTTGAGGAGGGGTCTCACCACCGCCTCTTTCAAGGCAGCGGGGAAAACCCCTTCCACCAATGAAGCATTTATAATTCCCCGGAGCCAGCCTCGTGTCACTTCCTGTGTAGCCAGTACTAACCAGGAGGGACACGGGTCCAGTAAACATGTAGTTGCATGTAACCTCCCCAGCAACCTGTCCACGTCCTCAAGAGCCAAAGAATCAAACTCATCTCAAACAACCTCAACAAGACGCGACTCCGTTATCCCATTTGGAACATCGCAATTTTGGTCCAAACTATCCCGAAGCTGAACGATTTTATCGTATAGATAACCGTTAAACTCCTCAGCACGTCCCTGTAGGGGGTCATCCCGTCCCTCCTGATGAAGGAGGGAACGGGTCACCCGAAACAAGGCGACCGGGCAGTTATCTGCCGATGCAATGAGGGTGGAAACGTAAGAGCGTTTCGCCTCCCTCATTGCCACTAGGTAGGTCTTAGTAAAAGATCTCACTAGTGTCCAATCAGCTTCGGAACGGCTAGACCTCCAGGTGCTCTCTAGGCGCCTTCTCCGGTACCATGTCCAAGAATTTTATAAGATACATCAACAAATTGCAGCTTCCTGCAATAACACCAGCAGAACTGCAAAAAACTGCGCTATTTGGAACATCGTACATCTTAAGAAGGTAGTTGGTTGATACCTATGATGCTGGAAGCAACCCGTATCAACCATTAGCACCAGTCAATGGTATTTGTGATGCATTTTTGAATGTTCAGTTGATTGAGTTTGATATTTAGTGAATAAAGTAAATAAATAAATAAATAAATAAATAAATAAATAAATAAATAAATAAATAAATAAATAAATAAATAAATAAATAAATAAATAAATAAATAAATAAATAAATAAATAAATAAATAAATAAATAAATAAATAAATAAATAAATAAATAAATAAATAAATAAATAAATAAATAAATAAATAAATAAATAAATAAATAAATAAATAAATAAATAAATAAATAAATAAATAAATAAATAAATAAATAAATAAATAAATAAATAAATAAATAAATAAATAAATAAATAAATAAATAAATAAATAAATAAATAAATAAATAAATAAATAAATAAATAAATAAATAAATAAATAAATAAATAAATAAATAAATAAATAAATAAATAAATAAATAAATAAATAAATAAATAAATAAATAAATAAATAAATAAATAAATAAATAAATAAATAAATAAATAAATAAATAAATAAATAAATAAATAAATAAATAAATAAATAAATAAATAAATAAATAAATAAATAAATAAATAAATAAATAAATAAATAAATAAATAAATAAATAAATAAATAAATAAATAAATAAATAAATAAATAAATAAATAAATATCGTATAGATAACCGTTAAACTCCTCAGCACGTCCTGTAGGTCATCCGTCCTCCTGATGAAGGAGGAGGAGGAGGAGGAGGAGGAGGAGGAGGAGGAGGAGGAGGAGGAGGAGGAGGAGGAGGAGGAGGAGGAGGAGGAGGAGGAGGAGGAGGAGGAGGAGGAGGAGGAGGAGGAGGAGGAGGAGGAGGAGGAGGAGGAGGAGGAGGAGGAGGAGGAGGAGGAGGAGGAGGAGGAGGAGGAGGAGGAGGAGGAGGAGGAGGAGGAGGAGGAGGAGGAGGAGGAGGAGGAGGAGGAGGAGGAGGAGGAGGAGGAGGAGGAGGAGGAGGAGGAGGAGGAGGAGGAGGAGGAGGAGGAGGAGGAGGAGGAGGAGGAGGAGGAGGAGGAGGAGGAGGAGGAGGAGGAGGAGGAGGAGGAGGAGGAGGAGGAGGAGGAGGAGGAGGAGGAGGAGGAGGAGGAGGAGGAGGAGGAGGAGGAGGAGGAGGAGGAGGAGGAGGAGGAGGAGGAGGAGGAGGAGGAGGAGGAGGAGGAGGAGGAGGAGGAGGAGGAGGAGGAGGAGGAGGAGGAGGAGGAGGAGGAGGAGGAGGAGGAGGAGGAGGAGGAGGAGGAGGAGGAGGAGGAGGAGGAGGAGGAGGAGGAGGAGGAGGAGGAGGAGGAGGAGGAGGAGGAGGAGGAGGAGGAGGAGGAGGAGGAGGAGGAGGAGGAGGAGGAGGAGGAGGAGGAGGAGGAGGAGGAGGAGGAGGAGGAGGAGGAGGAGGAGGAGGAGGAGGAGGAGGAGGAGGAGGAGGAGGAGGAGGAGGAGGAGGAGGAGGAGGAGGAGGAGGAGGAGGAGGAGGAGGAGGAGGAGGAGGAGGAGGAGGAGGAGGAGGAGGAGGAGGAGGAGGAGGAGGAGGAGGAGGAGGAGGAGGAGGAGGAGGAGGAGGAGGAGGAGGAGGAGGAGGAGGAGGAGGAGGAGGAGGAGGAGGAGGAGGAGGAGGAGGAGGAGGAGGAGGAGGAGGAGGAGGAGGAGGAGGAGGAGGAGGAGGAGGAGGAGGAGGAGGAGGAGGAGGAGGAGGAGGAGGAGGAGGAGGAGGAGGAGGAGGAGGAGGAGGAGGAGGAGGAGGAGGAGGAGGAGGAGGAGGAGGAGGAGGAGGAGGAGGAGGAGGAGGAGGAGGAGGAGGAGGAGGAGGAGGAGGAGGAGGAGGAGGAGGAGGAGGAGGAGGAGGAGGAGGAGGAGGAGGAGGAGGAGGAGGAGGAGGAGGAGGAGGAGGAGGAGGAGGAGGAGGAGGAGGAGGAGGAGGAGGAGGAGGAGGAGGAGGAGGAGGAGGAGGAGGAGGAGGAGGAGGAGGAGGAGGAGGAGGAGGAGGAGGAGGAGGAGGAGGAGGAGGAGGAGGAGGAGGAGGAGGAGGAGGAGGAGGAGGAGGAGGAGGAGGAGGAGGAGGAGGAGGAGGAGGAGGAGGAGGAGGAGGAGGAGGAGGAGGAGGAGGAGGAGGAGGAGGAGGAGGAGGAGGAGGAGGAGGAGGAGGAGGAGGAGGAGGAGGAGGAGGAGGAGGAGGAGGAGGAGGAGGAGGAGGAGGAGGAGGAGGAGGAGGAGGAGGAGGAGGAGGAGGAGGAGGAGGAGGAGGAGGAGGAGGAGGAGGAGGAGGAGGAGGAGGAGGAGGAGGAGGAGGAGGAGGAGGAGGAGGAGGAGGAGGAGGAGGAGGAGGAGGAGGAGGAGGAGGAGGAGGAGGAGGAGGAGGAGGAGGAGGAGGAGGAGGAGGAGGAGGAGGAGGAGGAGGAGGAGGAGGAGGAGGAGGAGGAGGAGGAGGAGGAGGAGGAGGAGGAGGAGGAGGAGGAGGAGGAGGAGGAGGAGGAGGAGGAGGAGGAGGAGGAGGAGGAGGAGGAGGAGGAGGAGGAGGAGGAGGAGGAGGAGGAGGAGGAGGAGGAGGAGGAGGAGGAGGAGGAGGAGGAGGAGGAGGAGGAGGAGGAGGAGGAGGAGGAGGAGGAGGAGGAGGAGGAGGAGGAGGAGGAGGAGGAGGAGGAGGAGGAGGAGGAGGAGGAGGAGGAGGAGGAGGAGGAGGAGGAGGAGGAGGAGGAGGAGGAGGAGGAGGAGGAGGAGGAGGAGGAGGAGGAGGAGGAGGAGGAGGAGGAGGAGGAGGAGGAGGAGGAGGAGGAGGAGGAGGAGGAGGAGGAGGAGGAGGAGGAGGAGGAGGAGGAGGAGGAGGAGGAGGAGGAGGAGGAGGAGGATGGGTTTGGGTCTGCTTTCTGGGTGGATGTGTGGTGGTGACATCCTGGGTGGACCTCGTGAGTGTGGGTCTGGTGTCATTCCTCGTGTTAGGGACTCGTTTGTCAATAAGGGCGGGTTTCCAAATGGCTGGTAGGCGGGAGGTATCATCTCGTTTGTTCATGCTGTGTGGGCATTTTTCTATCTCGATGGCTTCTCTGATTATTCTGTTGTTAAAGTGTTCAGTTTTGGTGATAGTTCTGGTCTTTTTAAAGTCAATATCGTGTCCTGTGGCTTTAAGGTGTTGGA
Source organism: Ahaetulla prasina (assembly GCF_028640845.1). NCBI lineage: Eukaryota > Metazoa > Chordata > Lepidosauria > Squamata > Colubridae > Ahaetulla > Ahaetulla prasina. Next base: position 94,199,465 of record NC_080540.1, read on the forward strand.
CCAGGGAAGAAGTTGGTTCCTCTTTTTTGACTGAGTTCTTGTGTTCTTCAATGCGTGCACTTATTCTTCTGTTGGTTTGTCCGATGTATGTGGTGGGGCAGGCGGTCCCCCTGCAGCTCAGACTAATCTGAGCACAACCAAGCCCCCACCCAAACAGGACACACCCCCAGCCAATCAGTGCACAAAAAAAATAAAAAATAAATAAATAAATAAATAAATAAATAAATAAATAAATAAATAAATAAATAAATAAATAAATAAATAAATAAATAAATAAATAAATAAATAAATAAATAAATAAATAAATAAATAAATAAATAAATAAATAAATAAATAAATAAATAAATAAATAAATAAATAAATAAATAAATAAATAAATAAATAAATAAATAAATAAATAAATAAATAAATAAATAAATAAATAAATAAATAAATAAATAAATAAATAAATAAATAAATAAATAAATAAATAAATAAATAAATAAATAAATAAATAAATAAATAAATAAATAAATAAATAAATAAATAAATAAATAAATAAATAAATAAATAAATAAATAAATAAATAAATAAATAAATAAATAAATAAATAAATAAATAAATAAATAAATAAATAAATAAATAAATAAATAAATAAATAAATAAATAAATAAATAAATAAATAAATAAATAAATAAATAAATAAATAAATAAATAAATAAATAAATAAATAAATAAATAAATAAATAAATAAATAAATAAATAAATAAATAAATAAATAAATAAATAAATAAATAAATAAATAAATAAATAAATAAATAAATAAATAAATAAATAAATAAATAAATAAATAAATAAATAAATAAATAAATAAATAAATAAATAAATAAATAAATAAATAAATAAATAAATAAATAAATAAATAAATAAATAAATAAATAAATAAATAAATAAATAAATAAATAAATAAATAAATAAATAAATAAATAAATAAATAAATAAATAAATAAATAAATAAATAAATAAATAAATAAATAAATAAATAAATAAATAAATAAATAAATAAATAAATAAATAAATAAATAAATAAATAAATAAATAAATAAATAAATAAATA
>NC_080540.1:94210560-94220560 GCF_028640845.1 Ahaetulla prasina
AATAATAATAATAATAATAATAATAATAATAATAATAATAATAATAATAATAATAATAATAATAATAATAATAATAATAATAATAATAATAATAATAATAATAATAATAATAATAATAATAATAATAATAATAATAATAATAATAATAATAATAATAATAATAATAATAATAATAATAATAATAATAATAATAATAATAATAATAATAATAATAATAATAATAATAATAATAATAATAATAATAATAATAATAATAATAATAATAATAATAATAATAATAATAATAATAATAATAATAATAATAATAATAATAATAATAATAATAATAATAATAATAATAATAATAATAATAATAATAATAATAATAATAATAATAATAATAATAATAATAATAATAATAATAATAATAATAATAATAATAATAATAATAATAATAATAATAATAATAATAATAATAATAATAATAATAATAATAATAATAATAATAATAATAATAATAATAATAATAATAATAATAATAATAATAATAATAATAATAATAATAATAATAATAATAATAATAATAATAATAATAATAATAATAATAATAATAATAATAATAATAATAATAATAATAATAATAATAATAATAATAATAATAATAATAATAATAATAATAATAATAATAATAATAATAATAATAATAATCATAATAATAATAATAATAATAATAATAATAATAATAATAATAATAATAATAATAATAATAATAATAATAATAATAATAAGCTGCCAAAAGACCTTGATGAAAAAGTGATGTCATTCCATTCATTCATTCATTCATTCATTCATTCATTCATTCATTCATTCATTCATTCATTCATTCATTCATTCATTCATTCATTCATTCATTCATTCATTCATTCATTCATTCATTCATTCATTCATTCATTCATTCATTCATTCATTCATTCATTCATTCATTCATTCATTCATTCATTCATTCATTCATTCATTCATTCATTCATTCATTCATTCATTCATTCTTTCATTCTTTCATTCATTCTTTCATTCATTCATTCATTCATTCATTCATTCATTCATTCATTCATTCATTCATTCATTCATTCATTCATTCATTCATTCATTCATTCATTCATTCATTCATTCATTCATTCATTCATTCATTCATTCATTCATTCATTCATTCATTCATTCATTCATTCATTCATTCATTCATTCATTCATTCATTCATTCATTCATTCATTCATTCATTCATTCATTCATTCATTCATTCATTCATTCATTCATTCATTCATTCATTCATTCATTCATTCATTCATTCATTCATTCATTCATTCATTCATTCATTCATTCATTCATTCATTCATTCATTCATTCATTCATTCATTCATTCATTCATTCATTCATTCATTCATTCATTCATTCATTCATTCATTCATTCATTCATTCATTCATTCATTCATTCATTCATTCATTCATTCATTCATTCATTCATTCATTCATTCATTCATTCATTCATTCATTCATTCATTCATTCATTCATTCATTCATTCATTCATTCATTCATTCATTCATTCATTCATTCATTCATTCATTCATTCATTCATTCATTCATTCATTCATTCATTCATTCATTCATTCATTCATTCATTCATTCATTCATTCATTCATTCATTCATTCATTCATTCATTCATTCATTCATTCATTCATTCATTCATTCATTCATTCATTCATTCATTCATTCATTCATTCATTCATTCATTCATTCATTCATTCATTCATTCATTCATTCATTCATTCATTCATTCATTCATTCATTCATTCATTCATTCATTCATTCATTCATTCATTCATTCATTCATTCATTCATTCATTCATTCATTCATTCATTCATTCATTCATTCATTCATTCATTCATTCATTCATTCATTCATTCATTCATTCATTCATTCATTCATTCATTCATTCATTCATTCATTCATTCATTCATTCATTCATTCATTCATTCATTCATTCATTCATTCATTCATTCATTCATTCATTCATTCATTCATTCATTCATTCATTCATTCATTCATTCATTCATTCATTCATTCATTCATTCATTCATTCATTCATTCATTCATTCATTCATTCATTCATTCATTCATTCATTCATTCATTCATTCATTCATTCATTCATTCATTCATTCATTCATTCATTCATTCATTCATTCATTCATTCATTCATTCATTCATTCATTCATTCATTCATTCATTCATTCATTCATTCATTCATTCATTCATTCATTCATTCATTCATTCATTCATTCATTCATTCATTCATTCATTCATTCATTCATTCATTCATTCATTCATTCATTCATTCATTCATTCATTCATTCATTCATTCATTCATTCATTCATTCATTCATTCATTCATTCATTCATTCATTCATTCATTCATTCATTCATTCATTCATTCATTCATTCATTCATTCATTCATTCATTCATTCATTCATTCATTCATTCATTCATTCATTCATTCATTCATTCATTCATTCATTCATTCATTCATTCATTCATTCATTCATTCATTCATTCATTCATTCATTCATTCATTCATTCATTCATTCATTCATTCATTCATTCATTCATTCATTCATTCATTCATTCATTCATTCATTCATTCATTCATTCATTCATTCATTCATTCATTCATTCATTCATTCATTCATTCATTCATTCATTCATTCATTCATTCATTCATTCATTCATTCATTCATTTATTTATTTATTTATTTATTTATTTATTTATTTATTTATTTATTTATTTATTTATTTATTTATTTATTTATTTATTTATTTATTTATTTATTTATTTATTTATTTATTTATTTATTTATTTATTTATTTATTTATTTATTTATTTATTTATTTATTTATTTATTTATTTATTTATTTATTTATTTATTTATTTATTTATTTATTTATTTATTTATTTATTTATTTATTTATTTATTTATTTATTTATTTATTTATTTATTTATTTATTTATTTATTTATTTATTTATTTATTTATTTATTTATTTATTTATTTATTTATTTATTTATTTATTTATTTATTTATTTATTTATTTATTTATTTATTTATTTATTTATTTATTTATTTATTTATTTATTTATTTATTTATTTATTTATTTATTTATTTATTTATTTATTTATTTATTTATTTATTTATTTATTTATTTATTTATTTATTTATTTATTTATTTATTTATTTATTTATTTATTTATTTATTTATTTATTTATTTATTTATTTATTTATTTATTTATTTATTTATTTATTTATTTATTTATTTATTTATTTATTTATTTATTTATTTATTTATTTATTTATTTATTTATTTATTTATTTATTTATTTATTTATTTATTTATTTATTTATTTATTTATTTATTTATTTATTTATTTATTTATTTATTTATTTATTTATTTATTTATTTATTTATTTATTTATTTATTTATTTATTTATTTATTTATTTATTTATTTATTTATTTATTTATTTATTTATTTATTTATTTATTTATTTATTTATTTATTTATTTATTTATTTATTTATTTATTTATTTATTTATTTATTTATTTATTTATTTATTTATTTATTTATTTATTTATTTATTTATTTATTTATTTATTTATTTATTTATTTATTTATTTATTTATTTATTTATTTATTTATTTATTTATTTATTTATTTATTTATTTATTTATTTATTTATTTATTTATTTATTTATTTATTTATTTATTTATTTATTTATTTATTTATTTATTTATTTATTTATTTATTTATTTATTTATTTATTTATTTATTTATTTATTTATTTATTTATTTATTTATTTATTTATTTATTTATTTATTTATTTATTTATTTATTTATTTATTTATTTATTTATTTATTTATTTATTTATTTATTTATTTATTTATTTATTTATTTATTTATTTATTTATTTATAGGAAAAGAACTCTGGCAAGTCTTAACATAAAACAGGCTGCAACTCACTACCAGGCCTTGAGCCATTTGGGACCAGGCTGCAGAAGTGGCAGGTGAATGTGTGTACATCCCCACTCGTGTGAGTGAAGGGAGAGCGCTTGCCCACCACTGGCGCAAATGGAGCTGAGCATGCATGCACTTTTGCCCACAACTCGCAAGGAATCATCTCTTCTCCCCTCCCTCACCAGTCCACAAAGGTGGAAAGACTGGAGAACTCTGCAATGCAAGGAACAAAAATCATGCCTAGGACAGAACTGTACCTCCATTTGAATCCCCACTACAAAATTTTTACACTCCCTCTTTGTAAGTTGCAATACATGAAACTACACATATAAAATTACATTAAATTACTACATTCCAGAAGAAAAACTTGCAACATTCCGCCATGATTTTGGTCTGTGCAAAATACGGTGATTCTGCATAAATCCCTCTACACATTTTGTCAAGTCTTTATTAACCTGTTATTTTGTTACATTTTATTTCCCAATAGGACTCTCTTGGGTATATTTTGCACTATCATTATCATCCCTAGAAATTAATTAAAATTAATACCTTCTTTGAGTCTATGCTGAAGGGAAGAATAATAATTATTTGAAACATTTGTTGTACAACATTTCCTCTGCATTTGTACTGATTAGTAGGTGAGGCAATGAAAGAGAAAACAGATGAAATTGCTTCCGAATCTTCCCTTCCTTCCTTCCTTCCTTCCTTCCTTCCTTCCTTCCTTCCTTCCTTCCTTCCTTCCTTCCTTCCTTCCTTCCTTCCTTCCTTCCTTCCTTCCTTCCTTCCTTCCTTCCTTCCTTCCTTCCTTCCTTCCTTCCTTCCTTCCTTCCTTCCTTCCTTCCTTCCTTCCTTCCTTCCTTCCTTCCTTCCTTCCTTCCTTCCTTCCTTCCTTCCTTCCTTCCTTCCTTCCTTCCTTCCTTCCTTCCTTCCTTCCTTCCTTCCTTCCTTCCTTCCTTCCTTCCTTCCTTCCTTCCTTCCTTCCTTCCTTCCTTCCTTCCTTCCTTCCTTCCTTCCTTCCTTCCTTCCTTCCTTCCTTCCTTCCTTCCTTCCTTCCTTCCTTCCTTCCTTCCTTCCTTCCTTCCTTCCTTCCTTCCTTCCTTCCTTCCTTCCTTCCTTCCTTCCTTCCTTCCTTCCTTCCTTCCTTCCTTCCTTCCTTCCTTCCTTCCTTCCTTCCTTCCTTCCTTCCTTCCTTCCTTCCTTCCTTCCTTCCTTCCTTCCTTCCTTCCTTCCTTCCTTCCTTCCTTCCTTCCTTCCTTCCTTCCTTCCTTCCTTCCTTCCTTCCTTCCTTCCTTCCTTCCTTCCTTCCTTCCTTCCTTCCTTCCTTCCTTCCTTCCTTCCTTCCTTCCTTCCTTCCTTCCTTCCTTCCTTCCTTCCTTCCTTCCTTCCTTCCTTCCTTCCTTCCTTCCTTCCTTCCTTCCTTCCTTCCTTCCTTCCTTCCTTCCTTCCTTCCTTCCTTCCTTCCTTCCTTCCTTCCTTCCTTCCTTCCTTCCTTCCTTCCTTCCTTCCTTCCTTCCTTCCTTCCTTCCTTCCTTCCTTCCTTCCTTCCTTCCTTCCTTCCTTCCTTCCTTCCTTCCTTCCTTCCTTCCTTCCTTCCTTCCTTCCTTCCTTCCTTCCTTCCTTCCTTCCTTCCTTCCTTCCTTCCTTCCTTCCTTCCTTCCTTCCTTCCTTCCTTCCTTCCTTCCTTCCTTCCTTCCTTCCTTCCTTCCTTCCTTCCTTCCTTCCTTCCTTCCTTCCTTCCTTCCTTCCTTCCTTCCTTCCTTCCTTCCTTCCTTCCTTCCTTCCTTCCTTCCTTCCTTCCTTCCTTCCCTTTCCCTTCCTTCCTTCCTTCCTTCCTTCCTTCCTTCCTTCCTTCCTTCCTTCCTTCCTTCCTTCCTTCCTTCCTTCCTTCCTTCCTTCCTTCCTTCCTCTTCCTTCCTTCCTTCCTTCCTTCCTTCCTTCCTTCCTTCCTTCCTTCCCTTTCCCTTCCTTCCTTCCTTCCTTCCTTCCTTCCTTCCTTCCTTCCTTCCTTCCTTCCTTCCTTCCTTCCTTCCTTCCTAAAAGGGGGAAAAAAGTTCTGCTTTCATGGATTATACAGAACTCAGCTTCACTGTGCAGCAAATCTGGGCTGTCAAAAAAGGTTGCTGAAAGTTGGTTGTTTGCCATATTGTATAGCAGGGCTGTGCCTGCTTCAAGGATCATTTGGGAGAAGCGCTTCAGACGTCATCTCTCTGCTCTTCATTAAACCAGCTTAACCTTTCTGAGGCTTCAACCATAGGCAAAATGTCAACATTTTAAAGAATCCATTCATTAAAGTTAATGTAGAAATTTAGCAAGCATAAAGTCATAAATGCTGAGTCAAGTCAGAATCAACCCGGCAAAGCATCGTCTGCATTTCCTGATTAGGATTTGACAAATAGGAACATGTGAACATGCAACCTTAATTGGTGAATTTGCAACTCCAGATGCTGTGCTTTTCGTTCTAGTGAGCAGAGTAGAGACACCAAGCAAAAGATTCCCTCTTTGTCCCCCCAATTTCAGAGAACTGATTTAAATTATCACACACAGTACAGCTAAGCCCTTGTCTCTCAGAATCTTTTATCTCTGTAGTCTTCTATCCCTACATGTTTCTTTATTTATTAAAAGTGCTTCAGTCATTTCACTCTGTGAAAGCAATCTCTTCTGCAAGGTAGCAGAAGTGATTTTACTGGTGGTGTAATCTTCTGTGAAACATTTTTTCCTCCCATTTTTCAGAAGCTGCCAGTTTTTCACAATCAGAAAAAGACCCAGTGGAAGGAATTTCCTCAACAAAATCCCTAAGAATTTAATTGCAACAGGGCAAGCCAGGAAGGACATCTGTAGACTTTTGAAGAGCTTGTTGCTCAAGAAAAGACAGGGCATTTACACATCTGTAAATAAATAAATAAATAAATAAATAAATAAATAAATAAATAAATAAATAAATAAATAAATAAATAAATAAATAAATAAATAAATAAATAAATAAATAAATAAATAAATAAATAAATAAATAAATAAATAAATAAATAAATAAATAAATAAATAAATAAATAAATAAATAAATAAATAAATAAATAAATAAATAAATAAATAAATAAATAAATAAATAAATAAATAAATAAATAAATAAATAAATAAATAAATAAATAAATAAATAAATAAATAAATAAATAAATAAATAAATAAATAAATAAATAAATAAATAAATAAATAAATAAATAAATAAATAAATAAATAAATAAATAAATAAATAAATAAATAAATAAATAAATAAATAAATAAATAAATAAATAAATAAATAAATAAATAAATAAATAAATAAATAAATAAATAAATAAATAAATAAATAAATAAATAAATAAATAAATAAATAAATAAATAAATAAATAAATAAATAAATAAATAAATAAATAAATAAATAAATAAATAAATAAATAAATAAATAAATAAATAAATAAATAAATAAATAAATAAATAAATAAATAAATAAATAAATAAATAAATAAATAAATAAATAAATAAATAAATAAATAAATAAATAAATAAATAAATAAATAAATAAATAAATAAATAAATAAATAAATAAATAAATAAATAAATAAATAAATAAATAAATAAATAAATAAATAAATAAATAAATAAATAAATAAATAAATAAATAAATAAATAAATAAATAAATAAATAAATAAATAAATAAATAAATAAATAAATAAATAAATAAATAAATAAATAAATAAATAAATAAATAAATAAATAAATAAATAAATAAATAAATAAATAAATAAATAAATAAATAAATAAATAAATAAATAAATAAATAAATAAATAAATAAATAAATAAATAAATAAATAAATAAATAAATAAATAAATAAATAAATAAATAAATAAATAAATAAATAAATAAATAAATAAATAAATAAATAAATAAATAAATAAATAAATAAATAAATAAATAAATAAATAAATAAATAAATAAATAAATAAATAAATAAATAAATAAATAAATAAATAAATAAATAAATAAATAAATAAATAAATAAATAAATAAATAAATAAATAAATAAATAAATAAATAAATAAATAAATAAATAAATAAATAAATAAATAAATAAATAAATAAATAAATAAATAAATAAATAAATAAATAAATAAATAAATAAATAAATAAATAAATAAATAAATAAATAAATAAATAAATAAATAAATCCACAAAGTCCTCACTCCAAACCTGGAAATTGGTCAGGTCTTATTGCCTTTTCTGCATCTTTTTACTTGTTTGAAAGTAAGTTACCAAGTGTTGTATTAAAAGATTTGCAGGGGCTCACTTGAAGAAATCATGTTCCAAACCTTTTGCCCTAATGCCTTTTTCTCTGTTTTGAGAATAGTAAAAATGATGTGTTTGGGAGCCTAATGAACTGTTCTTCTGCACTCTGCTCCCTAATTTGCTTTGCAGACGCATCACCTATTTGTGGCTCCAACTGCTGCTGTCATAGTTAATGTAATCACAGAAGGAAATTAGTATTACAGCAAGCAAGCTTACTGATGCTTCCTGTGAACCTATTTTCTTAATAGCATTATGCTCCTGTTGAAAAAAAAAGAGGGGAATTTGTTCTGTCATTTTTCTTATTTTGCAGTAAGCAAGATCATTTTAATATACCATGCCACTTATACTTACAGTAGGAACTTTACTTTTGGTATATATTTCAATTTTTATATGCTATACTACACGCTATAGGAAGGGTGCTTTGTTTTTTTAAGTCAAAGATAGTTCTGTCCATTGTTTAGAAAATCAAAGGGCACTTTTTGAATTTGCCTGTCATGCCTCATTGTGAATCTAGCTCAGTAAGTTATCTGTGTGGTCTACACCACTGCTACAACCAATATGAGATTTCTGCCCCCCCACATATTCTAGTGTAATAAGCTTTGCTCTCAATTTGAAAGGTGCACATCATTATCCTGGATGCTAGTTTTCTCCTTAAGCAGTATTCAAGGTATTGTGCAATATAATAGTATATGGAAATGGCCTTAGGACAGGGGTGTCAAACTAGCGGCGTCATGTTGTCATCATGTGACATATCGTGATTTTTTCCCCATTCACTAAACCGGGGGTGGGGGTGGCCAGCACGTGACGCATCTGGGCCACGGCCACGAGTTTGACACTCCTGCCTTAGGAGATAGAAGGAACAACTGCAATTGAGGACTTGTGCCACTGACTCCACAGAAAGCATGGGAACATCCCAATAGGGACCATCCCAGGGGTGAAATCTAAAATTTTTCCCTACTGGTTCTGTGGGCGTGGCTTAATTGGTGGGTGTGGCTTGGTGGTCAGATGACTGGGTGGGCGTGGCCAATAACAATAAATAATAAAAATAAAATAAAATAAAATAAAATAAAATAAAATAAAATAAAATAAAATAAAATAAAATAAAATAAAATAAAATAAAATAAAATAAAATAAAATAAAATAAAATAAAATAAAATAAAATAAAATAAAATAAATAAATAAATAAATAAATAAATAAATAAATAAATAAATAAATAAATAAATAAATAAATAAATAAATAAATAAATAAATAAATAAATAAATAAATAAATAAATAAATAAATAAATAAATAAATAAATAAATAAATAAATAAATAAATAAATAAATAAATAAATAAATAAATAAATAAATAAATAAATAAATAAATAAATAAATAAATAAATAAATAAATAAATAAATAAATAAATAAATAAATAAATAAATAAATAAATAAATAAATAAATAAATAAATAAATAAATAAATAAATAAATAAATAAATAAATAAATAAATAAATAAATAAATAAATAAATAAATAAATAAATAAATAAATAAATAAATAAATAAATAAATAAATAAATAAATAAATAAATAAATAAATAAATAAATAAATAAATAAATAAATAAATAAATAAATAAATAAATAAAT
>NC_080540.1:100505560-100588060 GCF_028640845.1 Ahaetulla prasina
CATGTTTGTGTTATAACTACAAAGGGCATAATATATATGTCTGTGTCACAGGAAACAAATATTTACATCATGCAGGTATACAAAGTCATCATATATCATACATATACTGTATATGTTGCAAGAAACAATTAGCAAGTTTCTTCTAATTCTAGTATTTCAGTATATCTATTTCCTTAGAGTAAAGTATAGTATAGTATAGTATAGTATAGTATAGTATAGTATAGTATGGTATAGTGCATGCGCAAGATGGTATGGCTCTGCGCATGCGCAAGATGGCGCGGCGCTGAAGATTTACCTTCGGCGATCGGGCGGTTCTCCGAGGATGGCGATGCCTGGACCGCCTGCTTAGCTGCCTGCCTTTCCCAGCCCGGTGTATCATCTCTCTGGCAGCCGCGGGAGAGGTCTTCGGATCTTTTTATACCCGCGGTTGCCGAGAACGAGGCTGGGACGGCGGAGCGGTGGACTGCGGCGGCCATGTTTTCCAGGCTTAAGGAGGTGGGGCGATGAGTCAGCTTGTCAGTCTGTCGGCTTTTCGGCCTGGAGTTTCGGCCTGGAGTTTCGGCCTGGAGTTTCAGCCTGGAGTTCCAGTTCTGCGGGTTTTTTAGCGGGGCCTTTGGCTTCCTCTCAAGCAGGGAGGTTTGGTCACGATCTGGGACGACCTGGATTTTCCATCCTCCACGATGTTGGAGTTTTTCCGGCTTTTCCAGTTTTCCCGGCCTTTCCCCTGTTGCCAGTTTGCGAACTTGGCCCCTTCACATCCTCCGGCCTCCTGGGAGGCTCAGCCATTGGACAGGCTTGGCCTCCTGGAAGGAGAAGTTTCGAGAGATCTGGCTTCCAGGATGGTTGGATCTACTAGGGGGGTGTTAGAGATGGAGATGGAGGTAACCTCCTGGACGGTAGTTTTCTGGCCATTTTTGGAAGCAGATGTTGGAGGACTTTGGGGGAGGCGACGGAGGTATCTTTGATCTTTGATTTGTCCCTCGAAACCATCTCGTGACTGCTGTAATTCCAGCTATGCCTCCCCCCTTGCCATTTGAGATCTTTATGGCTGGGACTGGCCCTATTTGGGCTATTGGGGGGAGGCGTGAGACTTGCTTGGGGACAGAGGAGGACATGTGCCACGACCGATGTACCCCACCCCGTTCAGGATGTTTGGATGAGGCTTGGGCAGACTGCCACCTAGACTGTCCTCTTTGCTTTGTTTTTCCATCTGAAGCCCATCCTCATTTTGGATTACCATCATATCATGACACTTTTGCCACTCGGAGATGGACCCTTTGTATTGCCGATTTTATATTTTATCTGTCTATCTTCAGTTGTTATGCGCTACTCAGCTTGTGAACTCTTGCGCCTGCGAGTGCCCCGCCTGCAGGAATGGCCTCCTCGTTATCAAGGGCGGCCTCCATGACGGGTCTTGGGACCCACAGAGGTGGCATGCGAAAAGAAGAGCCTGTGGGGTTTTTAGAGAGGAATTTTAAGGGTGGGAGGGTAAGGGCGGGTAATGGGGTAACCCGTCGGGTAGGGGCCAGTTCCTGCACATGCTCATGGCGGTTTTTCTCTACCAGGTTCGGAGGTTAGGGGAGGTGTGTTCCTATCTGTGAGGGTGGTTCTATTGACACGGTAAGTGGGAGAGGCAGGTATGGCGGGCGAGGGTCATATCAAGTTCCGGGAGCGCGTGCTCGATGTCTGAAAGCGATCACGCGCTCCGACCCTGGACTTTCCCGTTCCCCGGATGGTCAGGATCCTCAGAGCTCGGGCCTTCGGTTGATGTTGTGCAATGCCCGGTCCGTGGTGAACAAAGCCCCCCTTGTCTGTGATCTTATACAGGGGGGTTCCGCGGACCTTATGGGCATCACGGAGACCTGGTTGGGCACTGAAGGGGGCGTGCCCCTTATTGAGATGTGCCCACCGGGTTTCCGTGCGTTCCATCAGCCGAGGGCCCAGGGTAGGGGTGGGGGGGTGGCGGTTGTGATTAGAGAGAGTCTAGAGCCGAGGGAGACCACTGTACCTCAGATTGCCGGGTGCGAATCCCTCTTTGTGAGATGGGGTCGTAGGTGTCAGATGGGTTTGCTGATCACGTACCTGGCTCCTTGCTGCGTGACAGCCGCCCTGCCCGAGCTTCTGGAGATGCTGGCTGGGGTGGCAGTTGAGACCCCCAGACTTTTAGTCATGGGGGACTTTAACTTGCCATCTTCCGGCTCGTCATCGACGGCAGCTCGGGAGTTCATGGCTTCCATGACGGCCTTGGACCTGACTCAAGTAGTTGATGGCCCTACTCACATTGGGGGTGGCACTCTGGATTTGATTTTTCTCTCTAGTCAGTGGTTGAGAGATCTGGACTTAAAGGAAATAGTCATTGAACCTTTGTCATGGTCAGATCACTCTCTTCTTCGCCTGGACTTTCTGACCGCCATTCACCACCGCAGGGAGGCGGAGCCGATACGTTGGTTCCGCCCCAGGTGCCTGATGGACCCGGATGGGTTCCGGACGGAGCTTGGGCCATTTCCTGAGGGTCTGGCTCACGGCTCGGCTGAGGAACTTGTTGCGGCCTGGGAGCGGGCGCGGCGGGGCCTTAGACCGTGTCGTGCCTTTGCGACCTCTGACCCGGCGCAGGTCCCAACCGGCTCCTTGGTTCTCCGAGGAGCTGAGAGGATGAAACGCCGGAGAAGGCGCCTAGAGAGTTCCTGGAGGTCTAGCCGTTCGAAGCTGATCGGACACTAGTGAAGTCCTATACTAGGACTTACCTAGTGGCATTGAGGCAAGTGAGGCGTAGCTACGCCTCCTCCCTCATTGCATCGGCAGATAACCGCCCAGCCGCCCTGTTTCGGGTGACTCGCTCCCTCCTACACCAGGGGGAGCGGGACGACCCGTTGCAGGGACGTGCTGAGGAGTTTAACGGTTATCTATACGATAAAATCGTTCAACCGGGATGGTCTGGACCAAGATTGCGGTGATGCGGTGAGATGCTCGAGGCGGTCTTGGTGACATTGTTTGGGATGAGTTTGACCCTGTGGCTCCGAGGACATGGACAGGTTGTTGGGTAGGTTGAATGCCACCACGTGTTTACTGGACCCGTGCCCCTCTTGGCTGGTGCTGGCCACTCGAGAGGTGACACGAGGCTGGCTCCAGGCGATTACGACCGCTTCTTTGGTGGAGGGTGTCTTCCCGCCTGCCTTGAAAGAGGCGGTGGTGAGGCCCTCCTTAAGAAGCCGTCCCTGGACCCGGCTGTTTTAGGTAATTATCGTCCGGTCTCAACCTTCGCTTGGCGAAGGTTGTAGAAATATGGTGGCATATCAATTTCCCTTGCACCTGGATGAAACTGTCTATCTAGACCCGTTCCAGTCCGGTTTCGGCCCGGCTACAGCACGGAGCGGCTTTGGTCGCGTTGGTGGATGATCTCTGGAGGGCCAGGGATAGGGGTTGCTCCTCTGCCCTGGTCCTATTAGACCTCTCAGCGGCTTTCGATACCATCGACCATGGTATCCTGCTGCGCGGTTGGAGGGATTGGGAGTGGGAGGCACCGTTTATCGGTGGTTCTCCTCCTATCTCTCCGACCGTCGCAGTCGGTGTTGACGGGGGCAGAGGTCGGCCCGAGGCGCCTCACTTGTGGGGTGCCGCGGGGTCGATCCTCTCGCCTCCTGTTCAACATCTACATGAAGCCGCTGGGTGAGATCATCAGTGGTTTCGTGTGAAGTACCAGCTGTATGCGGATGACACCCAGCTGTACTTTTCACACCGGACCACCCCAACGAAGCTTCAGTGCTGTCCCGGTGCCTGGAGGCCGTCGGGTCTGGATGGGGAGAAATAGGCTCAAGCTCAATCCCTCCAAGACAGAGTGGCTGTGGATGCGGCATCCCGGTACAGTCAGCTAAATCCGGCTGACCATCGGTGGCGAGTCATTGGCCCCGATGGAAAGGGTCCGCAACAGGCGTCCTCCTGGATGAACGGCTGTCTCTAGAAGATCATTTGACGGCCGTCTCCAGGGGAGCGTTCTACCAGGTTCGCCTGGTACGCCAGTTGCGCCCCTTTCTGGACCGGGATGCCCTATGCACGGTCACTCACGCACTCGTGACGTCGCGCCTGGATTACTGCAATGCTCTCTACATGGGGCTCCCCTTGAAGGGCATCCGGAGGCTGCAGTTAGTCCAGAATGCGGCTGCGCGGGTGATAGATGGAGCCCCCCGTGGCTCCCGTATAACACCCATCCTGCGCAGGCTGCACTGGCTACCTGTGGCTTTCCGGGTGCGCTTCAAGGTGCTGGTGACCACCTTTAAAGCGCTCCATGGCATTGGGCCGGGTTACCTACGGGACCGCCTACTGCTACCGAATATCTCTCACCGACCCGTGCGCTCTCACAGAGGGTCTCCTCAGGGTGCCGTCAGCGCGGCAATGTCGTCTGGCGGCGCCCAGGAAGGGCCTTCTGTGGGGCCCCACCTCTGGAATGAACTACCCCGGTCTTCGTCAGCTTTGGACCTCGGACCTTCCGCCGCGGGCTTAAAACACATTTATTTAATTGTGCAGGGCTGAGCTAAATTTTAAATTTTAAATTACTGGTTTTTAAATTGGCTTTTATTCTATATTTTTAATTTTAAATTAATAGGCGTTTAGAATAAGTTTTTTAACTGTTTTTATATTTCTTACATTGTATTTATGTGTTTTAAATGCCTGTACACCGCCCTGAGTCCTTCGGGAGATAGGGCGGTATATAAATTTGATAAATAAATAAATAAAATAAATAAATAGTATAGTATAGTATAGTATAGTATAGTATAGTATAGTATAGTATAGTATAGTATAGTATAGTACAGTACAGTACAGTATAGTATGTAGTGTAGCATAATGTAGCATAGTGTATACTAATAGTATAATATAGTAAAGTATAGATAGTAGACTTCTAAAAAGATGTTGAACTCTAGTACAAAATTGAAGAATGGAAAAATCTGCATGATAATTACACTTTGAATTCTGTGGTGGTTTGAAATTGAAAAGTTAGACAAGTCTGCATTTAGATTGACCCTAATGAATTTCTTGCCCATCTATATTCTGTGGAAATGACCTCCTGCTGCTTTTTCTCTACTTGCTTGCAGTCATTGTCTGCATCTCCAGATGTTTTCGTGCAGTCTAGGTACTCTTCACTTCTTGCTGATTTTGGATTGTCTTCTGCCAGTTGCTCAATCTTGCCTGGGCCTGTGTTTCAGACAATAGTGGGCTATTCGTAAAAATGAACTGCCGACTTATTCATTTGATTTTTAAAATGTTTGATTTTAAAAATTCTTACCTTACAGATGTCAGTGTCAAGGTTCCAGAAAAACCTCTTCTGCATAAAAAAAAACCTCAGAAGCCATTATTTTTCAGAGTTCTTTACTAGCATGAGGAAACTGGCACACGATGAGTGAAATTCCAAAACTGAATTTCCGGATTCTTTTCCCAGTTATACAAACCCCAAGAGTCCCACCCCCCTGACCCCTTTGATGGTCACATGGTCCCACGTTCTCCCAGTTCATTCGAATATCTTCTTGCCACTCTTCCTGCAGTGAACACCATCCGACCTTGACCGCTTGAAGAATGTTACCATACCCCTCAGCCCCCCTTCTTCCCCTCAGGGGAAAAATGTGGCAGCGTCTGGAACCCTAAAGTCTAGTATGGTTTCCAGGCCTGACAGTCAGCAGGTAAAACAGACATAGAATAAATGGCTGCCTCTTTACTTCTGTTGTTTTTGCAGATCCTCTGCTTGGTATGAGATGATGTAACTGCTCGAGAATGGCAGTATAAGAAGTTCACCATAGATTTTAGTATGTGAGTAAGTTGCGCTGGACAAGTTTGGATAAATGATTATGCCCTGTGGCAGAGAAGAATGAGAAGCAGAGTTAAGACTCCGTGTTGTGCATAGATTACGTATTCCACCGTGTATTTTAATTTGAAAAGGAAAAGCAACTGGACCTAAGTTTAGGCTTTTAGAATAGCTAGGTTTTAATTTGTTCTTGAATTGACAAGTATGCTGACCTTGAATCTTCTTTACCTCTTAGCAAAACGTGTTTGCTTTAACTGTGTTGTCTAGTAGAGCAGAAAGGCAGCATCTCATCTGCACCTTGGGAAAGAGTTTATACTCTCTCAAAACAGCTGCTTGCAATTACTGCAGGCTCGAGTCCCACCAGGCCCAAGGTTGACTCAGCCTTCCATCCTTTATAAGGTAGGTAAAATGAGGACCCAGATTGTTGGGGGGCAATAAGTTGACTTTGTATATAAATATACAAATAGGATGAGACGATTGCCTTACACAATGTAAGCCGCCCTGAGTCTTCGGAGAAGGGCGGGATATAAATGTAAATAAATAAAATAAAATAAAATAAATAAGTAAATAAATAAATAAAAATTCAAAAGCTCCTGCAGAAAAAGTTAAAAACTGAAAGCATAAACAGTCCCCAAATTGTGTTTATTCATATCTCAGTTTTCTTCCAACATCATTGGGTGTTGAAGATCAACATCATTTGCATTATTCTTTGTTCTCTTTTCCTTCCCTCCTTCCCTCCCTCCCTCCCTCTCCCTTCCTTCCTTTCCCATCTATCTTCCTAAGAATCCTCTCACGATATTACTGTAATCTTAAAGAAAAATTGCCCAAGTTCACCTTGTGAATTTCAAAGCAGAGAAGGGGTTTAAATCTGGGTTTCCCCGGGTGTAATCTGATCATCTGAAACAACACATTACTTTCCCACTCATTATTTATATGCCCTAATCTCTCCTTGGTGATCAATGTTTATTTTCCTAGGAAAGGAGCAGGGAAAAAGGATGACTAGGCAAATATGAGGTCTGGAGGGAGAAAGGTGACCAGCATCTCTTTCCTGACTAACAGGTTCCACAATAAAATTTAGTTGTCTGTTTACTTCGCTTTTTGGGGGATGGGTGGGTAGGTACAATCAGTTCCAACATAAAAACTATGGCTAATCTTTGGACAAAAAAGTGTTGTCATGTCTTGAATCTCCGCTATTTCTAGTTTATTCCCAGTGACTTTGAATTCTTCCAGATCTTCAGGGGGCCAACTGAAGAATAGAATAGAATAGAATAGAGTAGAATAGAATAGAATAGAATAGAATAGAATAGAATAGAATAGAATAGAATAGAATAGAATTTTTTATTGGCCAAGTGTGATTGGACACACAAGGAATTTGTCTTGGTGCGTACGCTCTCAGTGTACATAAAAGAAAAGATACCTTCATCAAGGTACAACATTTACAAAACAAATGATGGTCAATATATCAATATAAATCATAAGGATTACCAGCAACAAAGTGACAGTCATACAGTCATAAGTGGAAAGAGATTGGTGATGGGAACGATGAGAAGATTAATAGTAGAAGCAGTAGAAGAAGTAAATAAACCTGGAACCTGGCACATAAATCATGATTAATGAACAATACCATCTTTGCTTAATTCATTAGTCTCAGCATGACTTCTCCCTCTTTCTAGGGAACATCTGAAATTTTCACGAGGCTACTTTTCACACTGTGATATAGCCAGACTTTCTTCAGTGCTATTAGGAAACAAAAAGCAAGAATCAGGCACACAAATCATGTCATGGGGATAGAGAAGCTGACAGGGGACAGAGAAGCAGCCTTGAAGAAACACGTGTAATGTTTAGTCATGCTTGGACTGTGGAGTTCTGTACACAACAGCCATTAAGTTCCTTAGATGCCTTTGGGCTAATCCCGATTTCTCATCTCATAGGATTTTCTCTACTAGACAACTATGCATAGAGGACAATGTATGCCAGGCAGAGCTTCCCTTTGGAAGAAAGGGAAGACTCAATCAAGAGAAGCCAATTAAACTACCCATCTGGTTTATAGTGGACTTTGTATATATCAAGGCAGTACAACTAGGGGCAGGCATTTTGAAGTCAGCCATAAAGTCTATATTTCAGGCAGCTGAAAAATCAAGTGCGCATTATCTTTCCCTAGCAGTCCGTAAAGTCAGGAGAAGAATGCATTCACCCACAATCTACAAGGCATGTGCTGTTGTGATGCAGATACTGACCGAAGTTCACCGTTGGCAAGCAGCTATAGAGCCCTTTTAAGTTGTAGTATAACATTTTCATAGTGCAATGACTCTTCAGTTCAACTACGTGTTTTCCTGCAAGAAGCAAATAATGACTAATTTTGTACCTTCCCCTCTAAGACTTCTGAAGGGCTACACATTTAATTTCTAAAAATACAAGAGTAAAACAAAGGCCTGACATTCTTTCCAAAGAGATTTGGAACAGGTTGATATACAAAGAAAATCTCTCTAGTTTTTTTCTGAATCCGTACAAAAAATCTTAGTATCTTAAATTCTTCCAAACTCATTACAATCAGACTGAGGGAAGGAAAAATGAGAGTGTAAAAGACCAATATAAAATATTTGACAGCTCTGGCTATCAACTTAATAAGCCTGTTTATATTATATATATGTTCCTTCAAAACTGGATGCAAAATATAATTTTCCTCTGCAATTTCCTCTGCACTATTCTTTATTTTAGTTGCTGACCTAGGCTTCCTTAGAAAGCATGAAACAAAGTCTTAATCCTGGTAAAACCTCTTTTATTAACACAACTGTGAATTCCGTTCATTCACAGTCAACAAGGCTTTGGCAAACAGTCTTTCAGAGGAATGTTTATCAACCCCCACCTTATCTCTCTTGGAACGCTGCCAGAGAACCAATTTCCAAATTGCAGAGTAAGGCCAAACTTGGCACCGAGTCTACTAGAATCATGAACACAACTTTCCAATCTTGAAATGAGATGCAAAAGCCCACATCCTGTTTGCTCCTATTTTAAGTCCTATGGGAGGGGACAATCATCTCCAAAGTGTGGCCTTACTCCCGAGTCGACCCTGCTTTCTTAATTGTTCTTGTCTTCTGGCAGCTCTGTGCATGCTCACACTGGGAATGGGCTCCAGCCGTTCCTCTGCCTTGCTGCTGTCTAACTCCCTCTCTGTCTCCGACGGAGAACCCTCATCCAAGCTTTCCCCAGCCCCCAGGACTGGCCCAAATTCCTCCCCAACCTCCTCACTGTCAGACTCTGCTGCTGGCTATGCTGACCACTGGCGGGCCACAGCAATTTTAGAAACATACAAATGTTAGTAAATAAATAAAAACAGTTTATTTTTATTTTTATCCCTATACACTCATTTTCTATTTAGCTAAAGGAAACAGATTTATGCATTTATTGATATACTTCCTTCTATAAAAATACAGATTTACAGCTCATATATACATATAGCGCAGCTTCAGTTTTGGTGGATTACTGTAGCGTCTAACTGAATTTTTGACCACCCTATAATTTTCAATCAAATGCCTTGATTACTCCACTACAATTTAATCTATCATTTAATCTAACCGCCTGCTGTTACCACATGCCTCCCACCGACCCGTGCGCTCTCACAGAGAGGGTCTTCTCAGGGTGCCGTCCGCCAAGCAGTGTCGGCTGGTATCCCCCAGGGGAAGGGCCTTCTCTGTGGGAGCACCTACTCTCTGGAACAAACTTCCCCCCGGTTTACGCCAAGTGCCTGACCTTCGGATCTTTCGCCGGGAACTGAAAACTTATTTATTTATCCAAGCGGGACTGGCCTGATTTTTAAATTTTTAAATTTAAAATTTTTAAATTTTAATATTTTCTTGGGTATTTTATATGGTCAATTGGACGGTTTTAATTTCGGCCTTTATTGAATAAGTTTTTTAATTGTTATTTTAGTGTGTATATTAATTGCTTTAATGTAGGCTGTACACCGCCCTGAGTCCTTCGGGAGAAGGGCGGTATAAAAGTTTAATTAATTAATTAATTAAATAAATAAATATCAGTTCAACTATGAGCAAAAAACCTTTTGTCACTGACCCTCTAAAGAGGGGGATATTCACACTTCCTTCCAGTGGTGGAATTCAATTTTTTTTTACTATCAGTTCTGTGGGTGTAGCTTGGTGGGTGTGGCAGGGGAAGGATACTGCACAATCTCCAATCTCCACCCCACTCCAGGGGAAGGATACTGCAAAATCCCCATTCCCTCCCTACTCTGGGGCCAGCCAGAGGTGGTATTTGCTTGTTCTCTGACCTACTCAAAATTTCTGCCACCGGTTCTCCAGAACCTGTCAGAACCTGCTGAATAGCATCCCTGCCTCCTTCTCTTTCCGTCTTTACTTGTGATTCCAATAGCCTCTACTCTGGGTAAAAGACAGTGGAGGCAAGAAATTATAAACATTAATGTTCTATCTACTCACCCATCTAATACTATTTGTAATTTGTTTTACAATTCTGAGGATTTTTGTGGCATTATACAACCGAAAGTCAAGAAATAAATCAGCAGGACATAAAAATAATCTCTAGGTCAAGCTTTGAACAAGGAAAGCAGGGGAGACACCAGGAAAAAGCCATAGAAATGCCGTCATCTTATAGTCATGTATCTAGCAAGCTGCATTGAACTCCATGGGACTCACTGCAAAGAAAAGAATTGTGAGATTAGGGTGAGAGCAGTCTATACTCCTGTGGACAAAAGATCCTTTCCCCATGTAGCAGTTTCAACAGCTGCTTCTGCTTTACTTCATTGCTTGCTTATCAGAGAGTTAATGAACTAGTGGCATCTGCAACTCCTTCTTCACAACAGTGTATTGTCTTGGGCAGATTAAAAGAAGGTTATACAAGCTGGCAGCAATGGTTCAGAGCAATTCCAGGTATTTTTATAGCTGCCCAATCTTCTCACTGTTCAGTGCGGGCCCTGAGCGATGATTATCTTTATGATCTTTGGAAATGGGCATCTCCCTGTAGTATTCCTACAGGATGATTTTATTTATTTATTTATTTGTCACAACAGTATATATAAGCATAAGCATGAAATAACTATACGATATATAAGCATAAATATAATCATAAGTATGTAATAACTATATGAAATTGGATACAATCAAAGGGAACATTAGGACAGGAACGGTAGGCATGCTGGTGCTCTTATGCACGCCCCTTACAGACCTCTTAGGAATGGGGTGAGGTCAATAGTAGATAGTTTTTGGTTAAAGCTTTGGGGATTTTTTCCATACCAGATTGGCAATCCTTCACCCACCTACCTCCCACCAAAATAATAGATCTATATATAGAGGCAGAGATTCTGAGGCCTCTGCCAAGTTCAGCATTTAAAACAATGGAGTTTCTATGGATTTAAGAAAACTGTACCTATTCAATGAAGATTAACTATTCTTCAAATAAAATAGCCTCTTTCTTCCAATCAGGATGCTGGAGATCCACAGAGATTTGTATGGTGTGCCCAATTTCAAAACCAATAAAGTTATTCATTTCCACAACAAAGGAACTTTTCTAAAATATAGATTATAGAGCCTGAGTTGCAGGATTTAGGGTTATTTAAAAATCAATATAATAAGTAGAATTTTTGAATTAATATAATACCATTCTTAGTTACTCAGTAAAATGCTATTGCTTCATGGCCAAACTCAACTAATTTGCTTTCCTAGGCAGAATTCTTTATATAAAATTGAAAAACTTTTTTTTTGTTTTAATCATCCTAATTCATGGGAGATTTAGGATAAAAAAATAATTATATTATCTGGAAGTACATAGGATGGAAAGGAATAAGAGGCTTGGATTTATTCTAGCAAGGTTTTCACATGGACTAGAAATACTTTACGATTAAAGAACAGGAAATGTATCAATATAAGCTAAAGCTAATGAGCCAGGTAGGTGAGGAAACAGACCTGGGGAGATCCCAAAAGGGTGTTTTATTGCTACAGGGTATAATAGCAGAAGCTGGAAAGCTCCTAAGAGTTTTTCCAATTCTATCGCATGCAGTATCAAGCAGAATCAAGGTGGAGCTGCTATGAGTTTCAGTCTCCCACTTTCCGATTGCCATGACTGAACTACCTTTTCTCCTCCATTCAGTTACTCTTTCTCCAAGGTAATCTCCAAATTTCTTTACAGTCAGTAGAACTGTGATGGGACACCTAGAGCAGCTGAAGTTCAGATGTGGTCCAAAGGATACTGCCCACCCTCCCACGCAAGGTATGCTATTGAGATGGCTCGAGCCCTTGGAGACTTCATGAATATGTCCAGTGGAGGGATTCCAAATCTTTTCCTACTGGTTCTATGAGACAGCGCTTTGTGCGCACAAGCGCCAAACGCACACTTTGTGCATGCGCACAGCACTCAAAGACCGCCCTTGGTGTCAGCGCTGGTGAGCTGAGTTGTTTTTTTAGCTCAGCTGAGGCGCGGCAATCCGCTCTGCCACGCAAATCAGCTGAGCTAAAAAACAAGGGAATATAGAACAGGAAATGACGGGGGCGGGAGGGTGGGCTCAGCCAGAGGTGGTATTTGCCGGTTCTCCGAACTACTCAAAATTTTCACTTCAACTTTGCCAGAACTGGTCTGAACCAGCTGAATGCCACCTCTGAACATGTCCATGGATATTTCTTGGCAATAGGATATAGGTATTTCGTTGTCTTCTTCCAGGATGCTTTTGAATTTTCCAGACTAGCCTGCAGATCTGATGTTCCCGTGTATTCTCCCATTCAAAAGCTATCCTAGATTGACCTCACTTAGTTTCTGAATCTAGAAAAGGTTGGCCAGATGCTGCCATCTGCTGAGGCACACATAATATATAGAACTCAATTATAGGACTAAGGCATTCTGGAAACTTTGCCAACCAATCTCCATAATTACTTTGTGGCTGATTGACAGTTAGCAAGTCCAGCCTTCTGCCGTGACTTCAGCTTGCCTGTGACGAATGCAGTGTGCCCAGTATACATATAAAATAATGATTAACATTGCGTGATGGAAACCATGTTTGATGGTTCTGTAGCATTGTTTTGGAAAGGGACAAAAATTTACTTATGACCATATAATGACATTTTCTGGGAAAACAAAGCATATGAGGTTGCAATGTAACTCCATGATTCAGCACCTGTCTCATATGTGAACTATTGGATCTTGAGACCCTATACATGTCACTAGCATCCATGGTGAAGTAATAACTTACTATGAGTCAGAGGTCTCGATTAGAAAAAATGGCCTATCATCTGTGTTTATCATGGAAAGGATAGAAGATACAGTATTAATAGTTTGAATACAAATTTCCATTATTTATTCCAAAAGATTATGGTATGCATGGAGACATAACCTTCCATCCATCTCTTCCCAAAATTTGCCTGTATCAATAAGGCAACAGTAAGTAGAATATGCAGCAGCTTTTCTTATCTTTACATTTTGGGGCACTTTGAATTCTTTTCATTGCTAAAGAACTGGAAATGCGATATGTATGCCAAAGGCAGAGGAATAATTGAATGGTGTTTGATAATGAGTGATGTAAAATTATGACACGAATCAATGACTAGAAACTCAGTTCTTAGTTCAGTGCAAATAGAATTTTAGATTCAGTTACATGCACTTCTACCAACATTTTAAATATGAGAGAATAAACAATCTGTTGATTGTACATATCTACAAGATTAGTATTAAAGATTAGTTCCTAAAAGAAGTTAATGGAGGTTTAGAACTGATGATGAAGAGATGGGGGGGGGGCTTATCAAATCCTGTTAAGGAGATGTTGAATGTCAGCAACTTGAAACATTGCTTTGAATAAGCATCCCCTTTGTCTCCTGGGTTGATTGGAATGTGAGGATTTTAAGAAAATAGCTGTATGTCCAGTGGTGGGATTCAAATAACTTAACAACCGGTTCTCTGCCCTAATGATTTCTTCCAGCAACCAGCTTGCCAAACTGCTCAGAAAGTTAACAACCGGTTCTCCCGAAGTGGTGCGAACTGGCTGAATCCCACCACTGTGTATGTCCCCTAAATTCAGAGAGGCATGTAGCGAGATCAGCCTGTGTCCTCTTTCTCTGATTTTGCCAGATTGACCAGCAGGAGTTGCCAAGCATATAACAAAGGCAGCCTGCGTTACACAGCTCCTAAATGCATTCAGTGCTCATGAACCGATGCATATCCCTTGAGCAAGGTTTTGGTAGAAACCCTTTAGCACCTCATAGCCCAGTGATGACTAACCTTTTCCAGATCGAGTGCCCAAAGCGCACATGCAAGAATGCATGCACTCGCGCCTGAACCCCGCAAATGAAATGCGCATATGTCCCCTCACATGCGCCACATCAGGAGTGAAATCTACTTACCTTCCTTACCGGTTTGGAAGTGCGCATGCATGTCACATGCATGTGTAGACCTTCTGTGCATGTGGAAAACCTTCTGTGCATGCACAAAACCTTCTGCGCATGTGCAGAAGGTAAAAAAACATTACTTCCTAGTTAAAACCAGGAAGTAATGACACCCACGTGGGTGGGCGGAGCTTTGTTTCACCATTGCTACCAGATTGCCAAACTGCATGCACGCGCGCCCCCGCACACATCCAACATCCAGCACGCCCCCCCCCCGCATATGCGTGGCAGAGACCTGACAACCAGCTGGCCGGCGAGAGGCGCGTGCGCATGTGTTGCAGAGCTGAACTGGGGCAATGGCTCACGTGCTCACAGAGAAGGCGCTGTGCGCCACTTGTGGCACACTTGTGGCACACTTGTGGCACACGTGCCATAGGTTCACCATCACGTAGCCTATTTGCTGCTCGTTATGGAAAAAGAAATTAAAGCATCCAACCCAGTTGGCCTGTCAGTTTCTGCTTGAACATTTCAATGAAAGAAAACTCTCTGGATAACTAGTTCCACCATCAAACTGCTTTTATAGTCAAAGGAAGTCTTGTCTCACATTCAAAAGAAAGCTGCTCTCCTGAAATTTAAGAATATCACTCTGTACTTTGACATGATAGTGAACAGGTCATGGTCATTTTCAGCATGGTTTCTTTAGATACTTGTAGAGTGTAATCTTATCTTTTATCAGCCCCTTCTTAGTCAGTCATCTTTCCTCACATATTCACTTCCCTCAAGCTCTTTTCAGTGGCCTTGGTTTCTGGTCCCCTGGTTCTGTAATTTTAAAACTACAGTATGCCTTTATTAATGTAGCTGAAAGTGCAGATTTACTGTTTTCATTCAAATTGTCTTTCTTAGGAAAGAAGTTTCAAGTAAATTTAATTATGGTATTTTCAGCCATCACATCTATATTTAGAATAGAATTCTTTATTTGCCAAAAGTGATTGGACACATAAGGAGTTCGGTGTATAAGCTCTCAGTGTACATAAAATACATTGATCAAGAATCATAAGATAGAACACTTAGTGATAGTCATAGGATATTAGAATAGAATTTTTTTATTGGCCAAGTGTGATTGGACACACAAGGAATTTGTCTTGGTGCATATGCTCTCAGTGTACATAAAAGAAAAGATACGTTCATCAAGGTACAACATTTACAACACAATTGATGGTCAATATATCAATATAAATCATAAGGATTGCCAGCAACAAGTTATAGTCATACAGTCATAAGTGGAAAGAGATTGGTGATGGGAGCTATGAGACGATTAATAGTAGTGCAGATTCAGTAAATAGTCTGACAGTGTTGATGGAATTATTTGTTTAGCAGAGTGATGGCCTTCGGGAAAAAACTGTTCTTGTGTCTAGTTGTTCTGGTGTGCAGTGTTCTATAGCGTCGTTTTGAGGGTAGGAGCTGAAACAGTTTATGTCCAGGATGCGAGGGATCTGCAAATATTTTGTCAGCCCTCTTTTTTACTCATGCAGTATACAAATCTTCAATGGAAGGCAGGTTGGTAGCAATTGTTGTTTTTTTGCAGTTCTAATTATCCGCTGAAGTCTGTACAAGTATTATTTGGTAGCAGAGCCAAACCAGACAGTTATAGAGGTGTAGATGACAGACTCAATAATTCCTCTGTAGAACTGTGTCAGCAGCTCCTTGGGCAGTTTAACTGGAGAAACATAGAGTTCAAATCAATATGGCAAATTTTGTGCTACATGTCTAAATACAGACATTATTGAGCCAAGTTTGATACTTGACTATATGAACGCAATCAGGCAGGCATTTCCTTCAGAAATTTTTATAATGTCTGGGTGCAATTCAAGGTGGTGGTTGTCACCTTTAAAGCCCTTCATGGCTTGGGACCAGGTTATCTGAGGGACCGTCTCTTGCCGGTCACATCTACCCGACCCATTAGAGCGGGGAGGCTGGGAATGCTGCAGGTCCCATCCCTGAGGGAGATACACCTGGTGGGACCCAGAGGAAGGGCCTTCTCTGTGGTGGCTCCCTCTCTCAAGATCTAATCTCCCCCAGAGATTAGAATGGCCCTACTCTAATACTCTTCTAAAAGGCGCTGAAGTCCTGGTTCTGCCAGTGGGCCTGGGGAACCCAGAGCGGGACGGACCCCATTAAATGGCTCATGTGATCTGCTGTCCCTGGGCCAAGAGGTAGAGAATTGGAGGTGATTTTATTATATTAATTTATTTCATTCTTTTATTAGTTTTATTGTTTTTTAATGTAGTTTTAAATTATGTAAACCGCCTTGAATTGCCATGGGCGAATAGGCAGCAATATAAAATAAATAAATAAATAAATAAATAAATAAATAAATAAATAAATAAATAAATAAATAAATAAATAAATGTCCTGAAATTGCTTGTTAGCATTTTTATTACCATATGTGTATAGAATACAGTATCTATTCATAACAAGTTCATCAATGCCCCCGAAATTTCTCTGCCTATGTATATATCAGCTAGATTCCTGTACATCTCTATCTGTACTCTTTATCAGTTGTAAAACAATTCTTTCTCAATGGTCAGATACATGTATATTGTCTCTGTAATGTTATATCACAATTTGACTCGCTCTTATGCACTAGCTTTCGCTGAGGTTTTTTTCCCCACCATAATAGTTTGATATTATGTGGTAACATCCTTATCCTGCTTACAATTTCTGAATATAGACAAGGTCACGTAACCTATGAAGATAATTTCTCCACTAGAAATTAGATCAGATTTGGATAAATCTAAAGGTAAAGGTTCCCCTCACACATATCTACTAGTCGTTCCCGACTCTAGGGGGCGGTGCTCATCTCCGTTTCAAAGCCGAAGAGCCAGCGCTGTCTGAAGACGTCTCTGTGGTCATGTGGCCAGCATGACTAAATGCTAAAGGCACCTTACCTTCCTACCAAAGGTGGTCCCTATTTTTTCTACTTACATTTTTATGTGCTTTCGAACTGCTAGGTTGGCAGAAGCTGGGACAAGTAACAGGAGCTCACCCCGTTACGCAGCAGCACTAGGGATTTGAACCGCTGAACTGCTGACCTTTCGATCGACAAGATCAGCGTCTTAGCCACTGAGCCATCCCTGGATAAATCTAGGAGAGGCTATAATTCGACTGAGAAGTTTAAAAATCAGAATCAAACAATGGCAGTTCCTTCAGTCTTGGTGAAACACTTTGTGTGTTTTTATAAATTGGTATTTGGGTTTATTGCCATTTATAGACAACTGATGTGAGATCTTTGTTGACAGATTGCCTAATTGCCATCCTTCTTTATGCACATAGTGTTTTTTTTTCTGCAACTGCATACATATGTGTTTTGCCATGGCAACCTGTTGTTCCGAACCAGTGAGAGGACAGGACTCTTTTTCTAAAGAATTGCCTTGAAAAGCCATTGAGAGTTTTTAAGTCTTAAGGGTTTAAGAAACAACAATAATTATTGACTGCAAAGAGAATTTGAAAGGACAGTGAGAAGCAGCAAAACAAAGCCGCACAGCCATGAAGGCAAAAGGCATCTGGATTGGTTCTGAGAGGAAGTCAGAGGCCTCCTTTCTCCGCTTCCTGAAGTATTTAGTACCCTCTGTTGTTGGAGGTTTTCAGATGCACTTCTTGCCCATGTTTTGCATATGTCAGTTTTGCCCAGCATTGTCTCCTCTTGTTATGGGCAACTGTTTGGCATCTTGGTCGATAAGATTTCCCATCATCTGCTTGGAGTCTTTTAAGTGGAGATGGAAGAATTAAATCCAGGAAGCATCCACAAAACCTGTGCTGTATATAATCAAGTGGCATTCCTTGATTTGATTAATTGCTCTCTTTTGTTGGGACTTTTGAGCATTTGGGCAACACTTGTTTGAAACTCTTTAAAGCAGATGCTGTTAACCGCTTGATGTTTGCCTCTGGGATCTCTGAAATGCCTTTTTTTTTTTTTTTGGAATCTCAAGCACTGTTCAGCTCTGACTTGTATCCATTTGTATTAATTCATTGTTTAGGTAAAACTGTTCCATACAAGATGTAAACTTCTTGTGAAGATTGTGAATTGTGAAGATGTTTATCTTCACAATTGGATAAACGCCTTCCTGTCAGACAGACAACAAGTGGTCAAAATTGGTAACGCTATATCAAATCCTGTTCCTGTCAAAAGTGGCGTTCCCCAAGGTAGTGTTCTTGGTCCAACGCTCTTCATACTATACATAAATGATCTCTGTGACCTCATCTCAAGTTATTGTGTTCTATTTGCTGACGATGTCAAACTATTTAATACCACTAACAATACTTCTACCCTTCAAGAAGACCTCAACTTAGTTTCCGATTGGTCTAAAACTTGGCAACTCCAAATCTCTACCAGCAAATGCTCAGTCTTACATATTGGAAAAAAGAATCCTATCAACAAGTATAAACTTGATGGTCATTACCTTACTGACGACCCCCACCCTGTCAAAGATCTTGGAGTTCTCATATCAAATGACCTAAATGCCAAAGCCCACTGAACTATATAGCAAAAAAGGCTCTAAAAGTAGTAAACCTAATTTTATGCAGCTTCTTTTCCAAAAACTCTATACTACTAACTAATTTTAAAATCTATCTATCATCTATCTATCTATCTATCTATCTATCTATCTATCTATCTATCTATCTATCTATCGTCTATCTATCTATCTGATATCTTTGTCCATCTCTCTCTCTCTCTCTCTCTCTCTCTCTCTCTCTCTCTCTCCCCCCCCCTTTCCATCAGGACCATGAATGATATATAAAATAAAACAAACAGCCACATACATAGCTTGAAAAGGAAAAGTCCAGAAAGCCAACACAATCTAATAGCCCAAAACATCCCTCTGAGTTCATCACCCACTCTAGCCCAAGTCGGCAAAAGAATGAGGTTAACAGCTCCTCTAGTGCAAGTGAGAATGATATAGATCTCAGACACCTGGATCTGAATCATGGTTGTCATGAGATTAGACTCTGGCAGAAGTCTGCCAATCATCAGTGGCTCAGCAATCACACAGACCTAATTTTGTGTAAGTGCCAAACAGTTTTCACTGAAGTGTCACCCAAAACAGAAACAGCACTTTCAGTTTCAATTGCTGTTGACATCCTGAAGGGTTTCGTTTCTCCCACAGCAGAGATATTATTCCCATATTTTGGTTAAACATGTCAACACAGCCTACACATTCTGAAAAATAATCAAGATAATGCCCTTGAATGGCTGAAAGATAAGTGTGAGTGAATGTGTGTATCTATGGGTAAATAAATAAAGAAGGCATGTATACAAATATCCATAAATACTGAGATTACTTGAGTTGAGATACAGATTTTTCTGTTGTTTCTTCTAAAGGTTATATGTTTCACTGTTAGTTCTAGAATACTGGAAAATGTACACATGCAGACTTATTGTTAAAATAGTTAAATGAACTTTGCATATAAAATTATGATATTATAATATTTATAGTGCATGGTTAGTTATTGGTAGATTCAGAGACAATCTATTTTATGACTGCAACAGAACAGATTTCAAAAAATGTTTAAAGTGAAAATTAGTAGAGTACTTGTTTAATTTCTAAGATAGCTTTGGCTGAAGGGCTGAAGTCCTTACATACAGATTGCTATAGCACCACCAGACAAAGTTAAGAATAATTTTAGATTGTTTACATTCAAAATACTCCATTAAGATCGCAGAATTAGATAGACCAGTGATACTGAAAGGAGTAAAATGCTTAAAATTTAACTTTTCCTTCACCAGATTGTTTCTCTTTTTAAAAACATATATCTGAAGGTAATCAGATGTCCCATTTCTCTTAAATTACTGCCACAATGAGATTAATATGTGTCCCAAACCAGAATAGGTATGGAATATCTAGATTCTAAAAAAGAAGATACAGGAACGGAATAGACCATAAAAAACTCAGTGGAGTTGAAGAAGCAATCATAACATTGCCATGTACTTCTGAACTCCTTACATCAGGTCTCTGGAGAGTCAGCCATTATAGTTGGTGAGCTGGTACATGGAAAAGTGCATGTTGGCCTGTTGGAACCTCTCCAATGGCTCTGTGAGAGAAAGAAATAAGCAATGAGAGCAGAAGGGTAATGCAATATGCTGTTGGACAGTGCCAGCGTCTTTAAACATTTGTTTATTGAGTAATTTATCTCTGGCACATTAGGAGGTCTTTAAACAGATCTGTGCTAGAACGGAATAATTGTTGTTCCTCTGATTAAGTTGAAACGCATACAGATGTATGATTAACAGGACGCAGTATTTATATAATATTCTCATATCATATAAATAGAGTGGCTGTGTACACGACTAAGGACAGAGCTTATGAATCATTCATACAGTTTATGGGGCTGAGTGAAATTTGGCTCCTGCTTCAACATTATAATCTCCAACCAAATAAAGAAAAAGGAGAAAAGAACAGGACTTTTGCAACTACACAGTACACGGCAGGAAAGCTAAAATTCATATTTACCATTGAAAAGTCAGAATTGTCAGCAATACAGTTATTATTGTCCCAAGCATGATTATTTGTAGCCACAATTGTTCTTGCATTGCTTTTGGTAATAGGGAGAATTATTTTAGGTATGCTAAACCTGTTCAAAGATTTAACACATAACTTCTTTATATGGGATTGAAACTGGAATCAATTTTCAATCATTTGCTCTGCATTTAGTATATTTAGGTTTGAGGGGGGAGCAGAAAAAAGTCCAGGATTGGCTTGATATCTATAGACAATGATTTTATCAATTTGGCTATAAAGTAATATTCTAAATGCCCCTACCCTACAGAAATTTCAATTTAGATTTCAGTATCTGGAGATTTAAACATTACAGGTCCATGGATTAATGCCAGAGGAGAAACACTGATTTGTGTTTCTTATACAAGCCATGTGTTTTATATCTTTGAAATTATTTATTTTCTTTAATGTATTCTCTGGCCCATTGACAGATGTCCAGCAGTGGCTTGCAAAGGACTAACATTGTAATAAAATAAATCAAAACAAAAATGTTAAAGCAAAAACCTGACAGTCTAATACAAAGAACAGTATAACATTGAAAAGAAATAGAGACAAGCATAAGTCTCTGTAAGAGAAATAATATCAAAAGATTAAAAAGCTAGCAATACAGGAAAATAAAATATATGCTTCATACTGATATAAACAAATATATTTCTTTCTTTCAGTTTCAGTTCTTTCATATTTCATTCATCCATAGAAAATATATTTTGTAAGGAGACTTACAACAGTTTTTGTTGTAAAAAGTCAATTTTGTAAACAATTATTTAAAAGAGGCAATAAAAGAGGTAGCTTCAGTATATAAACCAAACCTTAAAAGACCTTTGTTTTCTATCATAACTTCAGATCAAATGAAAATCTGTTCCTAGGAGAATTTATTTATTAATGTACTGCATGTATGATTATTGTAGTACAAAAGTTAACTATAAAATGCCTTCTATCTCTTTCCTTAAAAGTATTACTTTCCAAATTTCATTAAAAAAATTACAAATGTTTGAAATAGGCAAAACGTCCCACTTTAATCAGTGAGGCTACCATGCAACATCATTTATCAATCTATCCCATAGCCTAGTTTATTTTTCTACCCTGTTTCCCCAAAAACAAGACATCCCCTGATAATAAGCCCAATCGGGCTTTTGAGCGCATGCCCCCCCTGAAAATAAGCTCTCCCCAAAAATATTTAAATGCAGAGCTGGAAAGCAGGTAAAATGGCAAGAGGAGTCCCATCTTACTCCACGTGCCCTAAAATAATAAGATCTCCCCGAAAATAAGGCCAAGCGCTTATTTTGGGGTTCAAAAAAATATAAGACAGGGTCTTATTTTCGGGGAAACATGATAGATTAACCTCTCAATTTCAACTTCACTCAGTTCCCTTTTTTCTTTATTTTCACAACAGTATGCAATCATACTGACTTCTTGAGATGATTGTCTAGAGAAACTCATATGACCTTCAGTGAGATTAAATGTAGACAAAGATTTTTGATCAGTGTTTCTCAATATCTACCTGTTTCAAATTCTTGAAAGGTACTAATGTTTCATGGGACGTGAACCTGTCATCATAAGTCCATAGGAAAGACATTTTGCTCTACAGGCTTTGCTTGTCCAGAAAACTCTTTATTCAGAGAAACAAGAAGGTAAGGGAAAGATTTATATAGAATTTACAAATGTATACGGAATTTTTTGGCTAATTTTCAGGAATCAATGATTAATCAAATTAGCAGATGCTTTGCACTCAGGAAGAATAATAATAATGGTGGGACACTATGAAACTGTGGTTTGTTCATTTGTTTTGCTCTTTGGGAAAGCTAGTTGGTTATTGGGTAGATGTTGGTGTTATCTGTGGTATTGTTTTGGAGGCTGATTCTTTACAGAAAATTCAAGCTCTACCAAAAGTTATTTCCAGTGGTGGGACTCAAGTAATTTAACAACCAGTTCTCTGCCCTAATGATTTCTTCCATCAACCAGTTTGCCAAACTGCTCAGAAAGTTAACAACTGGTTCTCCCAAAGTGGTGCAAACTGGCTGAATCCCACCACTCATTATTTCCCATTATACTATGAAGATACTCTAATATCTGATAGCTTTTTCTTCACATAGGCCTGCTCATAAATTTTCCATGGCAGTTACATCTGGTGTAACATTAGCATTTCTGGAATTGTATTGATTATATTATTACATAATGTATTATGAGTATATTGCAAGAGTTTTTTTTTAATTGACTAACTCATGTTTTAAGATTGCAGTATTGCAAAAGAACAAGAACTGGTACTGATGATTATTTTATTTATTATTATTTATTATTTATTAAATTTTTATACCGCCCTTCTCCCGAAGGACTCAGGGCAGTGTACAGCCAGAAATAAAATACAGAATATGTACAGTTAAAACGGCTGATAATTAAAATTTAAATTTAAAATATTTAAAATATTAATAAAACCCCAATTTAAAATCAAACTATTATGCCAGTCCTGCTTGAATAAATAAGTATGTTTTTAGCTCACGATGGAAGGTCCGAAGATCAGGCACTTGACGTAGGCCAGGGGGGAATTCATTCCAGAGCGTCGATGCTCCCACAGAGAAGGCCCTACTCCTGGGGGCCGCCAGCCGACATTGTTTGGCGGACGGCACCCTGAGGAGACCCTCTCTGTGAGAGCGTACGGGTCAGTGGGAGGCATAGGGTAACAGCAGGCGGTCTCGTAAGTACCCAGGTCCTAAGCCATGGAGCGCTTTAAAGGTGGTAACCAAAATCTTGAAGCGCACCCGAAAGACCACAGGAAGCCAGTGCAGACTATGGAGCAGTAGTGTTACGTGGGAGCCACGCGCGGCTCCGTTACTACTCGCGCAGCTGCATTCTGGACTAACTGCAGCCTCCGGGTGCACCTCAAGGGCAGCCCCATGTAGAGAGCATTGCAGTAATCCAACCGAGACGTAACTAGAGCGTGAGTGACCGTGCATAAGGCATCCCGGTCAAGGAAGGGACGCAACTGGTGGACCAAGCGAACTTGGTAAAAGGCCCTCCTGGAGACGGATGTTCATCAAAGGACAGCCGTCCATCCAGGAGGACGCCCAAGTTGCAAACCACCTCCTTTGGGGCCACTAACTCGCCCCCAACAGTCAGCTGCGGATGCAGCTGACTGTACCGGGGTGCCGGCATCCACAGCCACTCCGTCTTGGAGGGATTGAGCTTGAGTCTGTTTCTCCTCATCCAGACCCATACAGCTTCCAGGCACTGGGACAGCACTTCGACCGCTTCGTTGGGGTGGTCCGGGGTGGAAAAGTACAGCTGAGTATTATCAGTGTACAGATGATAACTCACCCCGAAACCACTGATGACCTCACCCAGCGGCTTCATATAGATGTTGAACAGGGTAGGCGAGAGAATCGACCCCTGAGGTACCCCACAAGTGAGGCGCCTCGCGGACGACCTCTGCCCCCCTGTCAACACCGTCTGCGACCGGTCAGAGAGATAGGAGGAGAACCACCGATAAACGGTGCCTCCCACTCCCAATCCCTCCAACCGGCGCAGCATGATACCATGGTCGATGGTATCAAAAGCTGCTGAGAGATCTAATAGGACCAAGGCAGAGGAACAACCCCTGTCCCTGGCCCTCCAGAGGTCATCCACCAACGCGACTAAAGCCGTCTCCGTGCTGTAACCGGGTCGGAAGCCGGACTGGAACGGGTCTAGATAGACAGCTTCCTCCAGGTGCCAGGGGAGCTGCCACGCAACCTCACTCTCTACAACCTTCGCCACAAAGCGAAGGTTGGAGACTGGACAGTAGTTTCCCAAAATAGCTGGGTCCAGGGAAGGCTTCTTCAGGAGAGGTCTCACCACCGCCTCTTTCAAGGCGGCGGGGAAAACCCCTTCAACCAAAGAAGCATTTATAATCCCCTGGAGCCAGCCTCGTGTCACTTCCTGAGCAGCCAGCACCAGCCAGGAAGGACACGGGTCCAGTAAACATGTAGTTGCATGCAACCTCCCCAGCAACCCATCCACATCCTCGAGAGCCACAGAATCAAACTCATCCCAAATATCCTCAACAAGACGTGTCTCCGCCATCTCGGTTGGATCATCGCAATCTTGGTCCAAGCTATCACGAAGCTGAACGATTTTATCGTATAGATAACCGTTAAACTCCTCAGCTCGTCCCCGCAGGGGGTCA
Source organism: Ahaetulla prasina (assembly GCF_028640845.1). Classification (NCBI taxonomy): domain Eukaryota; kingdom Metazoa; phylum Chordata; class Lepidosauria; order Squamata; family Colubridae; genus Ahaetulla; species Ahaetulla prasina. Next base: position 100,530,401 of record NC_080540.1, read on the forward strand.
TCCCGTCCCTCCTGTTGAAGGAGGGAACGGGTCACCCGAAACAGGGCGGCCGGGCGGTTATTTGCCGATGCAATGAGGGTGGAAACGTAGGAACGTTTCGCCTCCCTCATTGCCACTAGGTAGGTCTTAGTAAAAGACCTCACTAGTGTCCGATCAGCCTTGGAACGGCTGGACCTCCAAATACTCTCTAGGCGTCATCTCTCTCAGCTCCTCGGAGAACCAGGGAGCCAATTGATATCTACGCCGGGTCAGAGGCCGCAAAGGCACGACACGGTCCAAAGCCCCAGCCGCGGCCCGTTCCCAAGCCGCAACCAGTTCTTCAGTCGTGCCGTGGGCAAGATCCTCAGGGAACGGCCCAAGCTCTGTCAGGAACCTCTCCGGGTCCATCAGGCACCTGGGACGGAACCAACGTATTGGCTCCGTCTCCCTGCGGCGGTGAGCGGCGGTCTGAAAGTCTAGGCGAAGAAGGAAATGATCCAACCATGACACCGGTTCTTTCACTATATCTCCTAAATCCAGATCATTAACCCACTGACCAGAGATAAAAATCAAGTCTAGCGCGTCTCCCCCAATGTGTGTAGGGCCATCAGTTACTTGAATCAGGTCCAAGGCCGTCATGGAGGCCTGGAATTCCTGAACCACCGTCGATGACAAGCCGGCCGATGGCAAGTTGAAATCCCCCAAGACCAGAAGTCTGGGAATCTCAACTGCCATGCCAGCAAGCACCTCTAGTAGCTCAGGCAGGGCTGTAGTCATGCAGCAAGGAGCCAGGTACGTGATCAACAGCCCCATCTGATTCCGATGGCCCCACTTCACAAGGAGGGATTCACAGCCAGCTATCTGAGGAACAGTGGACTCCCTCGGCTCCAGACTTTCTCTAATCACAACCGCCACCACCCCCTACCTTGGGCCCTCGGCTGATGGAATGCACAGAAACCCGGAGGGCACAGTTCAACCAGGGGTACACCCCCTTCTGTGCCCAACCAGGTCTCCGTAATGCCCATAAAGTCCGCGGACTCCCTCTGAATAAGGTCACAAATCAGGGGAGCCTTATTGACCACGGACCGGGCATTGCAGAGCATCAGCCGAAGACCCAAGCTCTGGGGATCCTGACCATCTGGGGAACGAGTGAGGACTGGGGGGCCAGAGCACGTGATCGACTTTAAACATCAAACACGTGCTCCCAAAGAACGATATGGCCCCCTGCCTCCGCCATATCTGCCCCTCCCACTTACCATACCGATAGAATAGTACTCTCTGCTCTGAATACCCCCTCCCCCCCGTCTTCGGACCAGATGAAGTAGTGCCGTGAGCAAACGCTGGGACTGGACATACCCTCCCCGACGGGCCACTCCCCCTACCCGTCACTCCCCTCCCCCCCTTTAAAAATCCCTTATTTAAAAACCTATTAAATAGACAGAATGCTAAGGAAGATCCTGAGATTTAAAAATCTGTAGAGATTCTCAGTCATCCGGGTCATAGTTGTCCCAAAGGTGATTTTTCAGGAGGCAACTGGACTTTCTTGGGTTTTTTTTGAAGACATTTCACTTCTTATCCAAGAAGCTTCTTTAGCTCTGACAGGATAGTGAGGAATCCATTCAGAGCTGAAGAAGCTTCTTGGATAAGAAGTGAAATGTCTTCAAAGAAAAAACAAGAAAGTCCAGTTGCCTCCTGAAAAAACACCTTTAGGACATCCTGAGATTTAGTATCCTCTTCCATGCCATTTATCCCCTCTAACCTTTAGGAAATTTCACCTCAGTGGTATAGTGTATGACGAAGCAGAAAACCCTCAATTCCAGTTCAGCTTTAGACATTAAAGCCATCTGAGTCACTATCTCTCAACTGTAAGGAAAAAGGAATGGCAAACCATTTCTAAAAATGTTGCCAAGAAAACTGCAGGAAACTTGTCCAGGCAGTTGCTAGGGTTCAAGACAGACAGGAAGGCACAAAATGCATATCTATTATCCTTCTATATCCTTCCAATTGATAGAAATTCTGCATGGTGCAAGAAGAGTTCTGATATCCTCCATAACTCAAATAAAATAAAAAAAATAAATTAGATGGTTGTCCATAACTAGATGTGAGATCCATGTTTAATGCTTAGTGGCCTTACTTTTCCAAATAGGAAAAAAAATAAAGTCCTACAGTACTACATTTTTTAGAATTATAGTAAGGGCAGGGGATCTAGATTAATTAGCAGCCCATAAAAAGTACTGAACAATAGTTTGCTACAGAATCTTGTTTCATTGGCACTGGAACACATCAAAATGAAAAGCTGTATTCCAATGGAACATATTGTTTGCTTAAAACATTCTCCAAAAATATGTATAGTAGAATTATAGTAAGGGCAGCGGATCTAGATGAATTAGCAGCCCATAAAAAGTACTGAACATATACTTCAGAGTATATGTTCTCTAGAAGTTCTCTCAGGAGTTTTGTGTTTTTCAGTCAATGTAATCATTAAACAATGAGATTTATTTGGAATTATGCATATAGATTTAATTGTACTTTATGAAAATGAAAAGTGCAGTGAAGATTGAGATGTTGTTATTTTAGGGTTACATGATACTTAGCTGGTGGACTGCCATAATTTCCTACAAAGACAACGATTAGAAGAGGGAGCTAAGAATTCTGTTGAGGATTCTTGTTCCACAGTACAATTCTTCCCAGGGTTCCCTGACAGGGAGAAAAAATATTAAGATATACTTTAACTCTACGAAGTACTGTAAATACGCTCCTCGATTAATAAAATAAATCAAATACTTTCAACAGGGAATTAAACTCTATTTCCAAAATAAGGCTTCCTGAGCTCACTCAGAGGAATTTCTATGTTACTAGTTTATTTAGGAGTATTTTAAATAGAATGGTACATTAGTAAGAAAATGTATATGGGGAGGAAGGAACCTAGATTTTAAATCATAGTTTCCTATGATGAAGATTTCTTGACTTTATCATTGGACATTAATTTTGACTCCATTTTGTCATGGAATTTGAGTGATCAAATCCCACAATAGTTATGGACACAATTAGAAAGCTACTATTGGATCCTCTTTGAAATTGTGACAGTACTTGGTTTCTGAGTTAAGATTCTATTGTAGTTTGACCATTAAGGTGACAAGGCTCGTCTGCAAGATAGCCCTTATTCACATGTTTAACATTTTGGGATAATCTCAGTCTGAAAATTGCAGATAATCTTTACTTTAAAAATATATGGGTTAGTAGAATCACTACCACTGATGGGGCGGTCACTTCTAAAAATGTTGTATCATGGGCAGGCCCCATTGTTCCATTTAGTTTTGTATTCATAAATGTCTTAGCATCGTTTTGAAAAGTGTAATATGATTTTAAAATACGTTTGTGATTCTGAACAATTTACCAAAACTTGGAATCTATCCAACATAAGAAGATTTATCAAGTTTGAGACTTGGATTTGCGGTTACTCTTTTTCAGGTGAAAGACTGTTCCACCCTAGATTTACAATTTTAGATTGTTCTCTGCCCAAAATTCTTTATTGATGTAATGAAAAGTCCAGTCAACATTACTCCATATTGTGAAGGTTTAACAACATTCACAACATGCTATTTTTAAAATCTGAGTTAATTTTTATATATGTTTTCTACTTTTTCTTTCATCTCCCCCCTCCTTTTATGTTTATTTTTGATTTTTTAATAACTTTTTCTCCTTTTATAACTTTTTCTCCTTTTTTTCTGTATTGCTAATTTTTTCTTTAATAATTTGTTTAGGAACGAGAGGGTACTGCAAGAACCCTGCAGCAAAACCCCAAATGACCACCAGATGGCAACAAAGAGAGTTTTATAAGAGCATTTGCTCTCATGAAGTAGTCTTTCAAATGTTTGCAGCCCCAATTCAGTACTCTATGTAATGAGTCTGCAGGCTGATATCAGAAACACTGTCATTATGATCAGAGGAGGTTTTGAGGTTTGCAGCCATACTCATATCTGACAGTTCAATGTAATGTCATGGCATGAGAATGCTGCTTTTCAGATCCTATCCTTGAACACCACCTTATGTTGAAAGTTTCCTACTTGTAAAAACAAAGATCACATGACTGCAGATCATCAGGAAGGAATTAGAATGAAACCTAAGGTCAGAGAATGTTTTCTATGGAGGAGTGGGGGGAAAAATGCTACAATGCTACATCCTTATTTTGAAAAAAAATGCATGTCCTGAAAGGCTATACCATACTATTATTTTGAATATTTTGATCTCAGTCAATTGTGACCCATTTTTCCATTTATTTTTCTTTACATCTTGGACACACCATGTAGATGGGACTTATAACATTAAGTACTGTAAACTTGTAAACTTGGGCACATGAATCCATATCCCTTCTCTCACTGACTTTCTGTCAGACCTGGAAGCCATCTTTTACATTTGGGCCTTCAGGCCTGCCACATCTCTTCTGCAGGAAAGTAGGAGGGGGGATTGCATAGAGCAGTGTCGGTGAACCTATGGCACACATCCCAGAAGCGGCACACAAAACCATCCCACAAAGAATGCATGGTTTCGCTGGCTCCTATTCCATGTTCCTGTGATCACATGTGCGCTGGTCAGCTGGCCTTGCGGAACCCGGAAGCGTAGCATTCCATCATACATGCGAAGGCTGGCACCCAGCCTTCCGGGTTGATGTTGCATGCATGTGCGATGGCCAGCGGTTCATTGGGTGCACTTCCATACCAGTATCTGGGTGTTTGGATGCTGGCTCACGCATGCATGATGGACTGCCGCTCTTCCAGGTATTGGCGCTCCCGCGCTTGCGAAGGCCAGCGGGGCCATGCATACCTTGCAGGATGGTTTCGCATGCCACTTCCAGCATGCAGGCCAGCACGCGGGCACGTCAAAGGTTCGCCCTCACAGGCATAGAGTATGGGTGATATGTAGTCAAAATAACATTCCTTTCTCAGAGAGTCCAGGATGCATTGCCCTGGCACCTGGAGTCTGATGTCTGGGAGGCGTCTCCAGTTTGGACAGTGGATGATTGAACCATGTGATGGATATAAGGGTGCTGGGCAGGGATTTGAACTTTCACTTTGGTGAGGAAAACCTGGAAACTTTCAGATTCAGGTTTTCCCAGATGTGCCAATATGACATCTTCAATAAAAAGGAACTTTGAGGAAACTCAAGCCTTGGAGTCTTCTTTCATTGGGGGTATTACTTGGAACCCTGACATTTCTCTCTCTCCATATCTCTTTCTCCAGTGTAAAGACTAACCATAGGTAAGGCCATGATGCTACCCTACACTAAATGCTTTGTTTCTATCATCCTTCTGCATTTGCAGTCAGAACCAGTATGGTATCACATTATAGCTTGAGTTCATACATATTCTATTTTCCTCCAACAGTTGGTTTTTCTCTGATTGAAAGATCACATATTGGTTAGTTCAACTGTAGATCAAACCCCCTTTAACATGGATATCAATAATTATATATAATTATATATAATTAAATAGACAATTTATTATGATGCCCATGGACACTTAGGTGGCTGTAGAAGGTCAAAAACTGAATTTCATGCTGTTTCTTTGGCTAAAACGTGCAATTTTTACAGCTGGAGAAAAAGCCTATTTATGCATGTTTCTTTTCTATTGGCAATTACATAACTTGCCTTGTTTGTAGAGCACAAACTGTTCTAAAAACAATTAAAGCAAAGGATAGCGCATGGTTAAAATTGCGGAATATTCTTATTCACAGGCAGACCTACAGCTATTCTAAGGGAACACAGTGTCAAGGAGGACAAACTAACTCAATGAGGTGAATGCAGCTAATAAAGTTTCAATATTTGTTCCATTTACTCTATATCAGGTTAAAGTAAATGGGTAACTTTCAAAGCCAACATAAATTTCCCCAGAGCAAACATTCCAAGGAATAGACTCAAAGGATCATTTCCACAAGGTTTGTATGGTGCTGAAGCTTTAGTACAACATCACGCTGAAGAAATTGTGTTGCAATGACATGGATACCTCTTCATTCTGAAGCCTCTGGGAACTGAAGGTGAATTAAGGACATTTAACTGAGGGGTTTAGTTCAGCAGAACACACACATGCAGACACTTTTGAACATTTCTTTTGGTAAACATTGTATGACTTCGAAGCTGGTAAAGTAAAATCAGTCCTGATACATGAAATGTGATCCAGGGTATATGAGGGCTTTTAAAAATCAATTAAAACCCCATTCTTCAATTTTAAATTGTTCTAATAATTATTTTGATACAACTATTCTCCTGAAATGTCTAAATCTACTAAGGGTCTTGAAAACTTGAAGTAACTAAAAGCAGATGCAATTGGCAATACTAAAATTGACTTAATTTGTTTGCATTGTTTGGCTTAAATGTTTATTAAATTATACGTGCATTTCTTTATAATTTAGTCAAAGGAATGTGACTGAGTGAATATGTCATGTATTAGGAAGAGTACAACATTAGGTATATACACACACAAATACAAACAAATAATTTGGTTTAAAGTAGCTACATTCCAATTTTCATTAAATTTCCACATTATATCAGCTGTAAAATTGTAATGATAACACATCTGCCTAGATATCTACATCTGATCATCTGGCCCATAAACAAATGCAGAGACCATGATTTAGAATAGCCTACCTGACTGATAAAACCTGAATAAATATTTTAATACTATCAGTAATGTTAGACTACCTCAGGCAGTGCATAAAATACATGCTCAAAACATTAATGAATGGACTAGAGCAGGGGTCTCCAACCTTGGCAACTTTAAGCCTGGTGGACTTCAACTCCCAGAATTCCCTAGCCAGCAGCTGGGGGATTCTGGGAGTTGAAGTCCACCAGGCTTAAAGTTGCCAAGGTTGGAGACCGCTGGACTAGAGAATTTGTGGAATCCTTGTCTTGCAGAAACTTATAAAAAGTACTTTGCAAAAGGGTATCTCTATTAAATGTTTGGAAATGCTGCTTGAGGCATGTCTATCTGACAGAATAAAGCCTTCCCCATGTAAAGGTTAATCTGTAAAATCAGTTGGAAATCTGAGTATGCGAACTCTAACTTCAATATCTACCACAATACACAATTCCTAACACATTCATTACCATTTTTTTTATGCAGAATGCATCCTGATATAATAGTCTAATCGACGGAGTTTTTGCACAAGCACAAGTACAAATTGGAATATCTAATATTCCCATCTTAAACTGTTTCATTGCAACTTGTTTCACAGTCAGCCAGAGGTTCCGACTGGATTTGGCATTTTGATCCACCTATCAAGTCCTTCCGAAGGATCCGACAAAGGCAGATGTTGTTTGATGGTTTTAAAGGTATTGTTGCAGGATCTAAGCTGTTCCAAGTAAAGCTGCCTTTTGTAATAGCTTGATGGTGATTTTATCTATGCTAATGGTGTTTAAGTGGTTTTGGGATTGCACCAAGCTGCCTATTATTGCTGGTGCAACCTTTGCTTTCTTTTTTCTCACAGTTGTTCTGTGAGAAGTTCTATTTATATTTGCATTTTGGTATTTTCTCCAGTTCCTTCTCTTCTCTTCTGCTGTCTCCAGGTCTGCCACATCCACTATCCAAATTTCTTTGTCTTTCTGGTTTGTCACACAGTCAGTCAGATGTTCAGGTTGAAACTTGGCATTTTTATCCACCTATTGAGTCCTTGCGAAGGACCTGGGATGCTGATTATTATACCATTACTGAAATTCCATGCTAAAAGCAGTATTTTATCAATATCAAAATACACACAATTCAGGGGTGAAATCCATCAGGTTCTGACAGGTTCTGGAGAACTGGTAGCGGACATTTTGAGCAGTTTGGAGAATTGGCAAATACCACCTCTGGCTGGCCCCAGAGTGGGGTGGGAATGGAGATTTTGCAGTATCCTTCCCCTGCCACGTCCACCAAGCCACGTCCACCAAGCCACACCACACCCACCAAGCCACGCCCACAGAACCAGGATTAAAAAAAATGGATTTCACCACTGACACAATTATCACATAGGTTGGGTTTTTTTTGTGTGTGTGGGAAGAGTGGAGTTGGTTGAATTTAAACCTGTGCATCTTGCAAATTCTACACAGCAGAATGAAACATTACAGGAAAATTGTTAAGAAGAGGAGTTTTAGATCACTCAGTTTTCTAACTTCAGCAGAAATAATCTCCAGTATATTCTACGATAGAACTTCTAATATATATTACATTATTATGCAATGTAAAAGCAAGTTTTAGATTTTATAGACTCAACAATAATCTGTTCAATACAAAGTACTGATGTTTTTTCAAAAGTACAGAATTTCAATACTCCCTAGACTGAATTTTTAGGACATTGACAAAGATTTTCTTCACTGGTGTTCTCTGAAGAAAATTATCTGGAATAAATTCCAGCTGGCATCCAGAATATTCTTAGGTGTAGAATGCACCCCTCAGGGAGATGTCTCTATAGCTAATTATTCCTATTTTCTCAAGGAACAAAAATGGCTTTTAAATAAATAAATATATTACCTTTATTAAATTGGTGTGAGAGAAAGATCACATGGCAAAATCTTGTAGCGCTATTGAACCAAACAATGCTGAGGTACACCTTTAGAACACACTCTCAGAAGAGCCAGTTGTGATGGGCAGGACAGAAGAGACTAAATATTGCAAAATTAGAATAACAGAGTTGAAAGGGACCTTGGAGGTTAAGTCCAATCCTCTGCTTAGGCAGGAAACCCTACACCACTTCAGACAAATGGTTATCCAACATCTTCTTAAAAACTTCTAGTGTTGGAGCATTCACAACTTCTGGAGGCAAGTTGTTCCACTGATTAATTGTTCTGTCAGGAAATTTCTCCTTAGTTCTAGGTTGCTTCTCTCCTTAATTAGTTTCCACCCATTGCTTCTTGTCCTACCCTCAGATAGTTTGGAAAACAGCTTGATTCCCTCTTCTTTGTGGCAACCCCAGAGATATTGGAAGGCTGCTATCATGTCTCCCCTTGTCCTTCTTTGCATTAAACTAGACATACCCAGTTCCTGCAACTATTCTTCATATGTTTTAGCCTCCAGTCCCCTAATCACCTTTGTTGCTCTTCTCTGCACTCTTTCTAGAGTCTCAACATCTTTTTTACATCATTATAATGCATTAGAGATGAAATGGCAATCTGTTCCAGTGTTTTGCCAAAAAAAGCCAAAGGTCCATTCAAAGATAAAATCAGCATGCTTGCAAAGAGCAGCAACCCATGTTGAAAGGTGTCCAACAGTATACTGGAAAAAATAGAGAGTGAATATAAATAGCACTAATGCTTATAACATGGTTGAATGAAAGCTGTACCTTGAAGATGTGGCCAGAGGAAGAAGGAAGCTTGATGTTGCAAATACATGAATGCAATTGGTAGATGGAATGCCAAAAACATGAATGAAAGACAAACTTGATTGAAGTAAACAGAAATGTTTTAATGATCAAAATAAACAGATCTAGAGACAGTTTCAAGATTATTTAGCTGATTCTAATGCATATATTATTTAATATCACTTCATTGTCTAGAAGCCAACACAGAATTACTAAGTAGGAACTTTTGAATAGGTGGTCAGGGACATTAACTCATATTAAGGAAGCATTAGGTTGTGAAACAATTGCAAAAGAATTCTTTGAATTGGATCTATTTTTTTATCCTGTAAAATGGTGGCCAGTTATACACTTTAGGAAATTTATAGACCGGATATGATGTAATGCAATGCTGCAATATTTACCTCTGAAAGCCATCAGAAATACTCTACTTTCATAGACAAAAACAAACTATTACTTTGGAGACCTCGGTGCTTTCTGAGGTTGGTTGGTTGCTTGTAGATGTTTGGTAACATTATCAGTGCTGATGAGTGTGGGATTTGGTCTCTGTTTATGTACAGTGGCTTGCTTGCCAATGTTGGTAGGGGTGTGGTTTTCTCCTTAGTAGTTCCTTGTTTAGGGCATTGTTTTCCTGCTTGATTGTTTCTCTGGTGCTAATCTCTGCTAATCTGGAGAGAAAGTGTTCTTGTCTTTTTTTTCCTTTTTAGTTTTTCTTATTGCCCTTTGAATGGTGTAAATGTGGTTTATCTCTATGTGCCTTGTTATGGCTGATTTGTCTCAATGTCAGGCTTCTAGGAATTCCTTAGCATTTTTGGATTTAGCTTAGTCTAGGATGTGAACATGTTGAAACTATGACTGAGTTGTCCATTTATTGTGAGATTAAGGAGTTTTCATTGTGTCTTCTGACTGCTAGCACATATATTCTGTTCTATTGGAAGAAATAATTACACTATACAGGCTGCTGGGTTGATCTACTGTTGGGGGTCCCCTTTCCTTAGAGTCATTCCTTTTGTGACTGCCACTCATTGTGGGGACAAAATCTGACAGCACTGGATCCTTTTCAACTAACATCTTGAAGCAAACTTTAGAATATTAGAATATTGCCAATGCTAACCTCCTTACTTACCTAACTCAGGCCCGTTTAATGTTTCTTTCCATACTGCTTTCCTGGTTCGAATGCTCTGCTTAACATCATGGAAATTGCTTGTTCTGTCTTATCTTGGGGGGGGGGATAAATCTTTTGGGGGACCAATAAGGACTTATGGGGTTGCACTTTTATTTTTCACTTTCTCTTCTTCCTTGCCTGTAACTCCATGCTCTGTAACTAGAAAAAGATGACTTGTCCGTTAGTTCTCATAAACACCAAATATTTTAACTAAAATTTGTACCTATGTCCTAGCCTTCTAAACCTGAATGAGTTCAGCATCATTCTTGCATTTTAGCAATTTATCCCAAGTGCTGCATTATTTTTCTATTAGACTGAAAGCTACTCAGGACATGAACTGAGTCTCTTATGGGCTGTGTAATGTGCTATGTATACTCAAGGCGTTCCATAAATAATTATGGAGCAGTTTGATTTCATTAATTCAAAACTGTCTAAATATAAATGTGTCTTGGATGGCTACATTTATGTTCCTACTTTATCTGAGTCTGGTCATTAAGTGCACTAAAAGGCATTTATTTAAAGATTACTGATTGGAGTGACTGGCAGCTCATCCTTGGATAGACACACATTATATACTATTCTTATGGGATTGAAACAAAAATGATGAATCTTTGCACGATCAGATTAAGCCACCACCACAACTGTTGTCCTTTGATTAAATCAAGCACAGAAGATTAGAATATTAAAACAACTATGGTGTGAAATTAAAATCTTTTCATTTATAAGGGGAAAGTGTTCCAAGCACACAGACAACTAGTTATGCAGGAGTGGAATAAATACAAACCAGAATGTTAGAAGGGCCCCTAGAGAGCCAATAATTCTGCAAATATAACTTATTCAGTGTATTCAGAAAAAACACCATATTTAACCAGTTTTCAGGCATTCATTTGCATATCGTTCTTTATTAGGACTTTTCCCTATCCCTTTTATTCTTCTTTGGATGTAGATCCAATATAATCCAATTGAATTTTTATGGCAGCGTGTGTGTATTAGTAATTTAATTAAACAATTGGTCCAATCAAGTATTATGAAAGGTTAGCAGGATTGGAGTCATCAAAACTTTGGGAGGTAGGGGTATAGTGTTCCAAAGGACAGGCAATATATTAGAAAGGACGTTTTTTTTATGGATCCCACTATATGTCATTGTTTCATAAAAAGGATCTGAAGCACAGCCCTTGGAAAAATCTCATGGAATGGACCGAAACTTTTGGAGGCAGGAAGGCCAACAAACCACCTGACCAGAAAAATGGTAACTAGCACCTTGAATTGCAGCTTGAAGCAGTGGTGGAATTCAAATTTTTTTACTACTGGTTCTGTGGGCGTGGCTTGGTGGGCGTGACAGGGGAAGGATACTGCAAAATCTCCATTCCCACCCCACTCTGGGGCCAGCCAGAGGTGATATTTGCCAGTTCTTCGAACTACTCAAAATTTCGGCTACTGGTTCTTCAGAACCTGTCAGAACCTGCTGAATTTCACCCCTGCCTTGAAGTTTATAGAGAGCCAGTGCAGCTCATGCAGAAGTAGTGTTACATAGTTGTACCCTGATGTGCCCTGAATTCCCTCTGAAATGAATTCTGGACCACTGTGGCTTACAGATGGTTTTCAAAGGAATCCCCATGTCCAGTGTGTTGCAATAGTTGAAGTGGGAGGTTTCAAGGTATGAGTGATCCTAAATTGGAGTTTCTGATTCAGGAATCAATGCTATTAGTGCACAAGTTTGATTTATGTAATGATCTGGCCACATGTGCCGATTGCTCTTCAAGCAGGAGCTAAGAGTCCAAGAGGACATTCAGATCACATATCAGTTATGTCTGGGGGAATGCAATCCCAAGCCAAAATAAAATGAAGTCTTCAAATCTGGGGATCCCTAAAACTCATAGCTATCCAGGCTTGCTTAAGCTTAAATTATTCTTGTCTGGCCAGATCCCAAAAGAGCTTTAATTAGTGGTGGGTTTTACTTACCTTTGCTACCGGTTTGCTCACACACGCGCATGTGCAGAGCGTATTTGATGACATCTGGGCGGGTTTGCCTGAACCATTTGATGACATCTGGTTTGCCTGAACCAGTAGCAACCCATCACTGATTTTAACAGTATTACTTGTTCAGCCAGGGTAGAGCTCTATTACGGAGTATCATACTTAACCCTGTGTTAACAGATTACCTCATGCAAGTGTCTTCTTGTAGTAGTTAAACAGGAGTGAAGAGATTGTATGAGTTTGATGAACTCCGCAGACTTTTCCCTTCCTATGGATACTGATTGGAACTAGTATTTATTTATTTATTTATTATTTATTATTTACATTTTTATACCACCCTTCTCCGAGGACTCAGGGCAGTGTACAGCAAGATAAAACATGAATACCAAAAAATTTAAAATACAATATTCATTAAAAATCTAATTCGATATGCTGAATAATTAAAATAGATGTATAAAATTTTAAATAAATTAAACCCCTTAAAAACCCCACTGACAAATCTACAATTAAAAATTTTAGGCCAGCCCTGCTTGGTGAAAGAAAAAAGTTTTGAGCTCGCGCTTAAAGGTCCGAAGATCAGGGAGAAGACGTAGCCCCACGGGTAGTTCATTCCACAGGGCCAGAGCCCCCACAGAGAACGCTCTCAGAAAAAGAACTATTGCATACCATGCTCCCCATTCCCATCCCCAGAAGCCCAAAAAGTGGACCTTCCCTACTTCAGAACCTACTTCAGAACCTGCCCTAGGTAATGAGGTTCCCCTGAGATCCAGATGGCTCCCATCTGCTGGTATTTCAAAGGGTATAGATTATTTTTTTTTGCCATCCTTGTCGGCTTTATTGTTCATTTTTGTCTATCATAATTTTCCTTGTTTTTATTGCTCACTTTCCAGAGTTGTTGAGAGTCGTGTATCATCATCATCAACAACTCCAAATTTGTATAAAGTTAGGTATAGTTCTGCTATAATCAAATTGCTTTAAATTGCAAAAATTTTCTAGGATCTAAGTAGATTTAATATGAATAGAATTGATACTAGTATTTAGAAGAAATTTTTATCGGTATATAATCACTCTCTGTTTCTTAGCTTAATGACAATAAACCTTAGATTCTCTAAAGCAGACGTCTCCAACCTCGGTCCCTTTAAGACTTCAACTCCCAGAGTCCCTCAGCCAGCAAAGCTTAATTATTATTAAAGGGACTGAGGTTGGAGACCCTTGCTCTAAAGAGTTTGTAAGTTTGCTCTCTTTGAACAAATTTAACGGCAAAAATTATAATGTGACTGCAGCTGAACTGTTTCCCCAAATTTCTAAGGAAAACATAGTAAAGAGCCAAGACTGAATCCTGGTGAGTTATGTGGACACATGTATTCAATATTCTTGATATATTACAAAAGTGACTTATCTTTTCCTTCTTCTGGGATGTGTTTGTGATATCTCAGTAGCTTATTTTTAGAACTTCCAGATGTTCCTTCACCCAAAACCCAGAAAGTCTGATCTTGCTGAGCTTTTCAGTCAGCCATGGTCAATAAAAGAAAGTTGTTCTGAATAGGTTGCTTTACTCTATCAATAAACCATTCCATTTCTTCGTTATCTGAAGGCAAAGTTAGCTTATTAGTAGTTAAGATTCTTAGAGATGCAGAAACAATGGTAGGTTGTCTAGTTCAGATTATGGAATTCATTCAAAGAAATGCAGATTTGAATATCATGTTTTGTTAACTTAAATTTTGTTAACAAAAAAAAAAAAAAAGCCCACTATATTGGCAAATTCAAATTTAAATCACGCTGGCAAGTTTGGAAAGTTTGCTTGAGAACACTTTGAATTGCTACGAAAAGATCGCCAAGTAAGTCTAGGGAAAGCCAAATCCTATGAATTGACTAATGTGTTGCTGCAATTCTAGAGCTTTTCTTAGAAAACACATACCGGTAATTAGAAAGGGAAATGCAAATATTATATGTGCATACTGAAGTTGTCATTAGCATATTTGGGAAGAAAACCAACATAAATTCTTTGTGTAACAGGGAATCTTTATGTAACATTAAATCCATTTTATGTACTCAGTAAAAATTATGGATAATATCAGACCAGGTTATTGAGATTTGGTATATGCTGATTTTCACAAATACTACCGGAATAATATTAGTCCAACCTTTTTATGGTTTATGCTGAGATCTGTGGAGACCATTCTAAAGTGATACTCAACATCATGTTCACTTTCCCCCCAATCCTTCTCAATAGGATTTAATGACACTTGTGGAAAAGTGGAGGGCTATATCTCTACCTCTCTTGTCAAAAACTTTGAGTGCCCGGGCCTTCTGTGGCTACTTCTCTTTGATAGAAAATTCCTCTACATATTTGCATGCATATGCAGAAGATAGAGAGGGCCAGTGAAGCACTGGTATGGATTATGTGGCAGTTATTAAAAGTACAGTGAGGTAAATCCTCGATTTACAACCAATCGTTTAACGACCATTTGAAATTACAACACTGGAAAAAGTGACTCATTGTCAGACCTGTCTCAGCTTGAACCTCTAATTAAGAAAGATCCTTAACTCATTTCATTTGAGAAAGGTATAGTTTACTAGAAGTCAAGTAATGAGGCATGTTACCTCATGCCTCCCACCGACCCGTACGCTCGCACAGAGAGGGACTTCTTAGGGTGCCATCCGCCAAACAATGTCGGCTGGCGGCCCCCAGGGGAAGATCCTTTTCTGTGGGGGCTCCTACTCTTTGGAATGAACTTCCCCCTGGTTTATGCCAAATATCTGCCCATCGGACCTTTTGCCGCGAATTGAAAACATACTTGTTTGTTCGCGCGGGGCTTTCTTAGACTGTTTAGATTTTGAATTTAAATTTTATTTAAGTTTTAAATTGGGGTTTTTAGATTTTAAATATTTTAATTTTTCGGCCAAATTGTATAATAAGTCTTTTAATTTAATTTTTAATTGTACATTGTTTATTTTTATCTTGGCTGTACACTGCCCTGAGTCCTTCGGGAGAAGGGCGGTCTAGAAATCTAATAAAATAAAATAAAATAAAATAAATAAATAAATAAGTGAATTACAGTAGTTCAAAGCCAGAACTGAAGATTGCGCGCCAAAAGTCCCCAAGTGTAACTTTTCTCTCCCATTCCTGGCTTTCCATGTCCAATCAAATTCAAATAAGATGTTGTCACTTCAGGTGTAGGTTTGGTATGCAGCTGCGTGGTGTTCCCAGCCATCTGACCTTGAAGCTTCTCTGCGAAAGATGCAGTGCATTTTTGTTTCCCTTGAAGTCTCCCCCCTCGCATCTAGCCTCCCCGCTTGGTTCATGGCAGCTGGAAGCAAAAGTGAACATGTCAAGTGGTAGCTGACACTTACAACCGGTCCTTGCACTTACGATCAATGCAGTGATTAAATCTGAGCATTTTGCAACCAGCATATAATTATGATGTTGCATCATCCTAATGTCAGGGATCCAAGTAATGCCTCCAACGAAAGAAGTCTCCGAGGCTTGAAGTTCCTCAAAGTTCCATTTTATTAGAAATTTCATATTGGCACATCTGGGAAAACCCGAATCTGAAAGCTTCCAGGTTTTCCCCACCCAAAGGAAAGTCCAAGTCCCTGCCCAGCACCCACAAGTCCATCACATGGTCCAATCACCGCACCATCCCAGCTGGAAATGCCTCCCAGTTCCAGCCCTCCAGATGCAGGATAAGATGTCCTTGACTCTTTGAGAAAGGAATGTTATTATGACTATATATCATCTATGCTCCATACAATCCCCCCTCCCATTTTCCCACAGCAGTAAATGTGGCAGGCCTTAAGGCCCAATGCAAAAGATGGCTTCCGGGCCTGACACCTGGGATCATATGATTGCCATTTGAGACCTTCCGAGCCAGCTTCCAATAAGTAAAGTCAATGGGGAAGCCATATTCTCATAACGTCCATGTGATTCGCTTAAGAACTGCAGCAATTCATTTAACAGCGATCGCAAAAAAGGCTGTAGAAACGTGTGCAACTCACTTAACAACCTGTCTTGCTTAGCAATGGAAATTCTGGTCCCAATTGTGGTCATAAATTGAAGACAACCTGTTTATACTGTGCCAAGGGAGAACACTATACATGTGTAACAATTGCTCTCTCATAAACTGAGAAAAGGATTTATACCAATAATTTATAAGGATCATGCTGATAATACTAATTTAGCAGTCGATCAGTTCAGAATAATGGCTCACGCTAAGCAATTGAAATACATAACCAATTGCTTGTGTTTTAGAATAGGTTTAAATATACCTTCATGTATTAAGCATGGCTTTGTAAATTATGTTTCCTATTTCTAGCAAGCAGAAGTTCATGCTTAATGTGGGGGAACAGCTAAACCTCTATGCTGTGGTGTGTGCATTTTTAAAAGTCCTTTTAGGCTTTGAAAGATGACAATACTATTTCTTCTCCAAATTACACAAATCTGACCTTTAATCAAGGATGGTGGCAAAAAAAGGTCATTTTAGATATTGGGTGGCTTTATCATTGATATTTTGAATTACTGAATGGCATAATTAAGGATGCCTCTATATTGCAACCTTTTCCAAACTAGCCAGATGCATTGAGACAGTATTTTTAGTCCTCAGTACCAGGGGTGGGTTCTACTTAACTTTACTACCAGTTTGCAACAGGCGCATGCGCAGATCGTCCCTTATGACGTCCATTATGACGCAGAGCCTCCTGCCACTTTTACTACCAGTTTGTAAGAACCGGACAGAACCGGGAGCAACCCACCACCAATCAGCACCCTTGGGATAAAGAGTATCAGTTAAATGCTAGTTTATATGTTCATAAATCTGTTTATTCTGATTTTTGCATTAAACTATGCATCGAATTTGACTAAAATATGCATTTTTCCATCACAAAATATATAATTTCAAAATGACAACTGTTTTGGCTGTTACTTTCCATATCCCCTCTAGGTTTTTTTTTTTTCCCCCCGGCCCTAGTACTTCTCCGGCTTCTCATACTGCTTCTTCCTGATGTTGCTGTCTATTGGCACTGCTACATCTGTCACCACTGATAATTTCTGGTCTTTTTCTACTACTATGATGTCGGCTTGATTGGCAAGAAGCTTCCTCTCTGTCGGATCTCAAAGTCCCTCTGGATCTTAGCTCTCTTCATGACGTCTGTGGAATCTCCCATTTGGACTTGAGCCTATACTCTGTGCAGATGTCCCTGTACACAATGCCAGCTATTTTATTTGACTGTTCAGTGCATGGTGTTCCAGTCTTACACCCTACCATTATGTGTAGGACTGTCTCTGAGACCTCTCTGCTGCATAGTCTGCACATTGGGCCCTATCTAGCGTGATAGATTCCTGTTTCTATCTGATGCCTAGAGGCTGTTCTTGTGCTGATATGATCAATGGCTCAGGGCTGTCTTTTAGTCCAGTCCTTTCTAGCCACTGGTAGGATTTTGCTACTAGCTATCTGTCAATGGTACATTCCATACAGGGTCTTCTTGTCTTGCCAATGTCAGGTCCCCAAATCCAGGAAGAATAGTTATTCTTCCTAACCCAGGAAGAAGAGTTATTTGCAAGATGATTATTTTTCAAAATTATTTATTCATCAAATCTTTGAAATCTCTCATCTGCCTCAGAGAGGATTCTGAGTGGTGGATAAATACAATAGTAAAACATTAAAAACTGTATATAAAATTTAAAAAGATGCAAGGATGATTAAAATTCAGTTTAAAAAATTAATTAAAACATGGGGGGGAGGGCCAAGCAGCCCCACAGCTGTGTGCTTCTCTCTGAGTCCTGAACAGGACAGGACAGCCATATTTTTAAGCCTTTCCAAAGGCCAAGAGAATAGCGGCCCATCTCACCTTGGGAGGAAGGGGAGAATGTTCCAGATGGTTCCAGAGAAGGCTCTCTTATTTGATACCATCAATAAGAATTCTTTAACTGATAGGGTCCACAACATACCTTCTATGCATGACTGGATAGTAATGGGCTGAAGACAGTTCCATAGGTAACCTGGCTCTATGCCACATTGGGTTTTAAATATGATAACCACCACTTTGAATTCCCTCTCCCTTCCCCATAACATCACAGAGCCGTGGTAGCACAGTGGCTAGAATGCAGTGTTGAAGCTTAATTCTGCTGACTGCCAGCAGTTCGATTCTCACTGGCTCAAAATTGACTCAGCCTTCCATCCTTCCGAGGTCAGTAAAATGAGGGCCCAGATTGCAATATGCTGACTCTGTAAACCGCTTAGAGGGGGCTATAGAGCACTATGAAGTGGTATATAAATCTAAGTGCTATTGCTATTGCTATCACTGGCTCTGAGACTTCTAAATGAACTCACTGCCCTTAGTGCTGTAGAGGTCACTACTCACCAATAAGATTGAATGGTCAGGCTGACCAGCATCTGCAGGCAGGAACAGATGGTGATGCTTCATCATGTCCTTCAGCTCAGGAAGCAACATGGTGTGAGCTGACCTTGACTATCATACACAAAAAATAAACTGAATAATATTTATTTATTAAAGTTTATTGGACCCCCATCACATGCTTCGAGGTGACGCTGATTGAAACAGTATATACTGGGATTATTTTGCTCAATGTAATTTGAAATTCAATTCAGGTACAAGATGGTTTGCAGCACACAGCACAGTATGATTCAAAGTTTAACTAAGCAATATTGTTGTTTCCATCAACTTTTGGAAAAGATGAAAATATGTCAACAATCAAGGAACAACAACATACTAGTTGCTTTAAGATTGTTTGCAGAGTTACAAAACCATAGCTATTAAATGCCAGCATTCCTGTTAAGTTTTCAGGCTATCATTATTAGTTTTACTTACGTCATCTGTGCACTGCTTCTAGTTTTCAGTCATTTATTTTTCAGCCAACTGCTCAAGTGACTCATCAACAGGAACATGGTAAAAACCCTCAGTTTTCTAAAAAAATACAAAATACAAAACAACAGTTGTGCTGAAGAATGGAGGGCATCCGAGTATTTTAGACACAAGAGTATTTTTCAGTAAATCTGTTTACTTACATTTTCTCTGCTGCTACAGGAATTAAAAAGCATTGTTGTTTTTAATCGCAGCTCTTAATGCATCTTAGCTGAAGTATTGGCATTTTAATATATGAATATCAGAGAGGTCATATATGTTGGACACTTGTTTGCTCCCTGCCAGATGCACAACTATCACTTCAGAAATCATCTAGCAGCTTAGAACTATATGCTGCTGGATTTTTTTTTTTTTTAAACTAGGTTAAATAAAAAAGTAGAGATTACCCACTGCACTCTATATTTCCCAATCATGGAGATCATAATCCGGGTGAAATCCAGCAAGTTATGACAAGTTCTGGAGAATTGGTAGTGGAAATTTTGAGTAGTTCAGAGAACCGGCAAATACCACCTCTGGCTGGCCCCAGAGTGGGGTGGGAATGGAGATTTTGCAGTATCCTTCCCCCAGGAGTGGGGAGGGAATGTGGGTTTTGCAGTATCCTTCCTCTGGAGTGGGGTGGGAATGGAGATTTTGCAGTATCCTTCCCCCTGGAGTGGGATGGGAATGGAGATTTTGCAGTATCCTTCCCCTGCCATGCCCACCACGCCACACCACACCACACCATGCTCACCCAGCCACACCTACAGAACCGATAGTAAAAAAAATTGGATGTCACCACTGCCATAATCCATTGGGCAATATTGGAATTCAAGATTTAATGACTGTGGTTTGGACAACAGATTTCCTGATGCTTTGCCAGCAACTGTGGCTGGTATCTTCAGGGGCAAGGTGGCCTGCTATGCTCTAAAAGTGCCACCTACAGTAGCCAGTGAAATATCAGGAAATCTGTGGTCTAGACCACAGTTACTAAACCCTGAAGCCCAAACTTTCCCAGGAGATGCTAGCCATGAAAGCCAACACCATTATAAACCAAATATGAAATGAAAATATGAAATCCAGCTGTTAAAATCAAAGCTGTTTCCTTTTCTGTGTGTGAGCTCCAGAGATCCCTTAGTAAGTGCAATACAGAAGAGAAATAAACTAGACTATATTCATATTAACTAGTTTATGAAGAAAATCAGTTGGCATGCCCAATTAATAATAGATAATAAAAACAACAGTCCTACAGTAGGTGCCGCACTGCTAGTTTTCTTGGCAAGAGCACGCGCTGCAAGCAAATGTTGCACAATCACAATTGCATGATTAGATAAAATCTAGTATAAACTTAGGGACAGGATGCTTAATTCTTAAGTAAATAGAACATACCAGCAGCAAATTGAAATTAACAAGATCTATCATGGTAGTAAGGTCTGTGGGTTGCAGTTTACATGCCTTTGGGGAGCCAACTAATTTGTATTCACTGTATTTATTCAGTCTGAACAGTATTTATTGCTGCCTATCTAGTTTTCCAATTTTAGGAAGGTGCACTTAAGATAATAGAACTGCTCGTCTTTGCAACTTTTTTTTTTAGCAAGCTCTTCATCCTGATTTTCAGAAGTATGTAGGTAGATTCTTAGAATTGTCATGGTTTTCTGGATTATGACTCAAGATTCCCCCCCCCCTTATAATTCTGTAACTGCTTACAAGGATTTTTTTAAAGAATACAGGCAATGGCTTTTTTTTAAAAAAATGAGGTGCATCTTTTGAAAAATAGAGACTAATAAAATGCAGTTGCCCAAGGTAGTGAAGATGTCATAGTTACATGTCATGGAGGACAGGTAAGGCTGCCTGAAGTTTTATAGAACAACATTCTTTGTTTCTGCAAACATATGTTACTGCACATAAGCTTTCAATCAAACGAAAGTTAATCTGCACTTTCTCATGTTAAGCGTATTCTGGATGCTGAAGATCTGTAGGTAGAAATCAGGTACAAGGGACCACGGTATATCTGCCTGAAATGCTACATGAAATCATTTTTTTTTCTATAAATGGTGAAATGAATTGAGTGTTGAGCTATATCCATGTATTTTTCTTGGCAACAGTACATTATAATAGTGATCCCCAAACTTTTTGAAACCAAGGACCAATTTTGTGGAAGAATTTTTTTTCCATGGACCGGGAGCTGGATGGTTTTGGGGATGATTCAAGCACATTACATTTGTTGTGCACTTTATTTCTATTCTTATTACATTGTAGTATATAATAATAATTTTCTGCAGCTACATGGTCCCATTTAAGGGTGATGGGAGATAGTGACTGCCAAAGTGTGTTGCTTATTTATTTATTTATTTATTTATTTATTTATTTATTTATTTATTTATCTATCTATCTATCAATCAAGAATGTATTAGGTAATTTATATAATTATAAGCATGAATTGAATACATAAAATAGATACAAGTAGAGGAAACATGAGGGCAGGGACGGTAGGCATGCTGGTGAGCTTATGCATGCCCCTTACAGACCTCATAGGAATGGGTTGAGGTCAACAGTAGACAGTCTTAGGTTAAAATTTAGATTGCCCCCCCAAATTTTGGGAGCTTTGGGATGAAACCACAGAGTCAGGTAGTGCATTCCAGGCATTGATCACTGTGTTGCTGAAGTCATATTTTCTGCAATCGAGTTTGGAGCGGGTTCACTTTAAGTTTGTATCTATTGTGTGCTCGTGTATTGTTGTGGTTGAAGCTGAAGTTGTCATTGACAGGTAGGATATTGTAGCAGATAATTTTAGGTCATACCAAGGTTTAGGTCATACCAAAGACGGCATACTTCTAAGTTTTCTAGGCCCAGAATTTCAAGTCTGGTGGCATAAGGTATTTTGTTGTGAGCAGAGGAGTGGAGGACTCTTCTTGCAAAATATTTCTGGACACATTCGACTGTATTAATGTCTGATATGCAGTGTGGGTTCCAGACAGATGAGCTGTATTCAAAAATTCATTTAGCAAATGTTTTGTATGCTCAGGTTAGTAGTGTGATATTACGGAGAAGAAGCTATGCAAGATTAGGTTTACAACTCTTAATGCCTTTTTGGTGATGTTGTTACTGTGGGCTTTGGCACTTAGATCATTAGATATGAATACTCCAAGCTCCTTGAGGGTCATCTACAAGGTTGTATCCACACAAGGTTGCATTTTGTGTTTAGATTCTTTTTTCCAATGTGTAAGACAGAGCATTTGTTGGTTGAGATTTGGAGTTGCCAATTGTTTGACCATTCCAACATAAAGTCAAGGTCTTTTTGAAGGGCAGCAGCATTGTCGGTGGTGTTAAATATTTTTACATCATCAGCAAAGAGAACGCAGTTGCTTATAATATGATCGCAAAGGTCATTTATGTATAGTGTGAAGAGTGTGCCTTGGGGGACACTGCTGCCTTGGGAGACACCGCTATTAACAGATTCATAGGTTGGGTAGGGAGCTGGTCCTGAAAGATTTTTCAAAGATTATGCTTAGGTGTTCTGCTATAGCAGTGGAAAGCTTTTTTTAAGAAGTATGCACATAGTCCATCAGGTCTGATAGATAGAGATGGTTTTAGTTTTCAATGTTATCCTCTGTGAAATCTATTTATGTTAGATCATTGTTATTATTGTGCCTTGACTTTAATCCAGAAGTATGGAGATTTGAAATTGTCTCAAGCATTCTTTTAAGGTCGCCATCAAGCAGTTGATACGCTTCTTGCACAAAGTCAGTTCATTTGGCTTATTCACAAATGGGTTGCGGATCCATTCTTTGGCTGTTTGGGGGTCTTTTGTGCTTGGGAAGTCACGCTCAAACCCTTTTGAAAGCTGAAATAGGTGATCATGCACCAGGTGGGAAAAAGAGAAGGCCCTGGCACTAGTCTCTTTCAAAATCTCTGCTACGTGTCAAAAATCCCAATGTTCATTCATAGGCCACATAATTCCAGTTTGGCTTTGAATGCAGCACTTTATCTGCCTACTCGAACACAGTTGTCATTCTCCCCTGAAGTGACAGATTGAGTTCATTAAGCAAATTGAGTATACCACACAATGTAAGCAAGCTTTGCAACCCATTCTGTGTCACTGGAAGGTGCTGCCAGTGGTGTCTTTTTTCCTAAAAGAAATCTCCGGAGAGGCCCTTGTAACTGAAAACTTTGGTCAATGCTCTACCTTTAGAAAGCCATCTCACTTCTGTGTTTAAGAGAAGATGTGTGTTCCTTATCTCATAGAACTGCGTGAACAGACATGAGTTAAGGCATGTGTTTTAATGTGGTTGATAATTTTAATCACATCCTGAAAAATGTTGTTAAAGACGGTAAAGTTTTTCAGCCAGCCAGCATTTCTCTATGGATGACACTGTGCAAGAGACTCACATTCAGAAGCAACCTCCTTGAACTGAGTAATGAAACCAGAAAGCTGTCCAGTAATGGCAGCTGCTGTGTCCATGCATATACCGACACAAAACGACCAATTCAATTTTGCTGATATGTAATCATTCAAAGACTCGAATAGTTCTGCAGCTGTGGTATTGGTTGGCAACAAAAGTGCACATAACATAGCCTCATGCACATCCTGCTGAAAAAATATATCGCACAAAAACAAGCATTGTTGCCTTGTTGTCAACATCAGTAGACTCATCAACCTGGATTGCATACCACAGTGACTCATTAAATCTCCTCTAACAATTGTGCCTCAATATCCTGCAATTTCATCAATTTGTGTACTTACGGTGCCAGCTGAAAGAGGAACATGGGCCGCCTTTTGAACTGCAGTCATCTTAATTAGTTTACTGCCATGTGCTTGAGAAGTGGTAGGTAGAACATTGATTAGAATGGTGCCACAGGAATACATCATGTACGTTTTTTATACACTGACTCCTAGTTTGTTTTTGGAACCAGTTAAGGATGCTAGTTTAGTTTATCAAGCCCCTACCAGTTCGGAAGCCCTTCCCAGTTTGGATCACAGTATCTGAAGTAACATCTCTTTCTATATGTTTCTACCCAGGGATCAAATCCAGCAGATTCTGACAGGTTCTGGAGAACCAGTAGCGGAAATTTTGAGTAGTTTGGAGAACTGGCAAATACCACCTCTGGCTAGTCTCAGAATGGGGTGGGAATGGAGATTTTGCAGTATCTTTCCCCTTGAGTGGGGTGGGAATGGAGATTTTGCCACGCTCATCAAGCCATACCAAGCCCACCAAGCCATGCTCACAGAATTGGTAGTAAAAATTTTTGGATTTTATCACTGCTCCTACCCATACCTTAAGATCATCTTCAGTGGACCTGTATCTGATGTCTTCCACTGCTAAGGCATGCAGGTGGCTTTCAAAGCAGCATTTGTTGGAAGGTACTCCCAAGGATGTATACTTAGTGCCATCTTTATTATCATTAAAAGCATTCTTATTTTCCCAGGTCTACCTTTTCTTAGTTGTTGATTTGTATTTGCGTTTGTACATGCTTTACCATTTGCTTTTTAGAGGATCCATTATCATTGATTTCATGGTGTTTATATAGGAAGGGGTATATATGCAATGTACTTTAAAGACAATAATTAATTAGAAATGTCAGGTGATTGAGTTATCACTGTTCAGGACCTTTTGTTTTAGGAGACTGAAAATGGTCCAGATAATGGTCCAAAATTTTCTAGAATTGGAAAAACACACTGACCAAAGAAAATATGATTAGAAAGTCTTGGAATGTGCAGAAATGGATAAACGTACAAAGGAGATATAAGAAAAAGAGGAAAAAGAATATTATATAGTGTGGGAGAAATGGTATGAATGGCTAGAGGAGAGAGATAAAAGGCAAGGAAAGATCAAATAAGGAAGATATAGGAATAGAAATGTAACAACAAATAAGAGGAAACAGAAAAAATGTAGTTTGTAGGAATGAAATTGTGTACAATGTTATTTATATGTATGTATGTAAATAAATTAATATTAGACTTGTATGTATAAAGGCTACATTGAAATAAGGGAGAAAAAATGGACAAGTAAGAAATGTTTAACTGTTGTGAAATTGTTGGAAAGAAACTATTGTTTAAAGTTTTCGCCGTGAGCTCACTTCGCCGTGAGCTGAAAACGCACCTATTTATTCAAGCAGGACTGGCTTAAAAGTTTTATTAAATTTTAATTGGGGTTATTTATATTTTAAGGTTTGTTAATTGTTTTAAATTTTCAGCCACCCTATAATATGTCTTGTTTTAATCTTGTTTTTAATGTGTATTTTGTGTATTTTAAATGGCTGTACACCGCCCTGAGTCCTTCGGGAGAAGGGCGGTATAAAAATCGAATAAAATAAATAAATAAATAAATTTATTATTTATTTATTATTATTTATTTACATTTATACCCTGCCCTTCTCCGAAGACTCAGGGCGGCTTACACTGTGTTAAGCAGTGTAAGTAAATAAATAAATAAATAAATAAATAAGTGTAATTTATTTATTTAAAATAAATAAATAAATAAAGATTCTTTTTTGTTTTTTGAAAAATGTTTAATAAAAATTATATTTTAAAAAAGAAAAGAAAATGGTCCAAATATTATTTAGTGCATTAACAATCTTGGGAACCTGATAGCTGATTTTGTTGCTACTTCCTGCCTGTTGTGACTAACCAGGCTAATAAGAACATTTGCTCAACAGGAGCAACCTATTGTTTGGCTGTGTTCTAGGAGGAAATAGTATGTACTAGAGAAACTGGATTTCATAACTAAAATATACAATGGCCAGAGGCAGATCGGGCTCCCTCTCTGTCGGTGTTTGCCTGGCTGCTTAGCAAGTAGAGATGGAGCGATATCATTGACGATGAGCTTTGTGAACTGTGCTTCGCAGGCGTTCTGCCTGCCTCAGAGCATGGACATTTGCAGTCCAGCAATCATCGTCATCAGCCAAGATCAAGGGAAGGAAGACAGCTCTTTAGAACCAACACCCTTTAAATAATGCATGATTATGATTCACCCCGTCCTTCCTTTGGAGCGCATTGCACGAACGTGTAACAAATGGGAAAAGATGAAAAGCCAAATAATACCGATGGAAATTGTTTCTCTGAAACAAAAAAGTGATAAGAGCTGAGCAATGGGAGGAATAAGAAAGCGTGTCAGAGGCATGAATCACTCAATGTGCCAAGGGCAGCGAGGGAGCCTTGCTGTTCAAGAACAGCCTGGAGAAACAGCACGAAATGTTACAGGCAGCAACGGACTTAAAAGTACAGTTAATCAAATAGGAAGCTGAGGTTTCGGATATGAAAGCTTTTCATTTGTCAATATTTTTAATTCAGCTAAATGATGTGTTTCTTCAAGCACCTGCCTATAGTTGTGTTTCCCTCTCTCTCCCTGTGTGTATTGTTCACAATACAAAACGTGATGCCTCAGATTTTGTAAGGTGGGACCTAGACCAGGATTAGAGATAAATATTTTCATCTTTTGAATGATCTCCATCTTTGGTTCAGCCTCCACACGTGGTACCTTTCAATTACATTATAATTCAATTACTACTATAATTCTATGTAGTTTTGTTATTTTAATTTATTATTTTATAAAATAATATAATTATTATTTGGTGACTGATCCAGATTGGATCCTGAAAAGGTATCCTAGGACAGGAGTCTCCAACCCTGGTCCCTTTAAGACTTGTGGACTTCAACTCCCAGAGTCCCTCAGCTAGCAAAGCTGACTGAGGAACTCTGGGAGTTGAAGTCCACAAGTGTTAAAGGGACCAAGGTTGGAGACCCCTGTCCTAGGACATATATATTCACCTTCATTTGTGTTTTGTTTGTTTTCTTATTTTGTCTTGGTGACCGACACAGATTGGTTCCTGCAACAGTACCCTAGGAAATATATTCATATTTTATTATTTTGTTTTATTTTATATTTTATATTTACATTTCTGTGCTACCCATTTCCCCTACAAGATGACTGTGGGAAGTTATGACAATATTAGCTAGTTCTATTCCTGCCTTAGGCATTACAGCCAACTGGGAGACGTTGGGTTAGTCATCTCTCTCAGCCCATCCCACCTCATAGGTTTGTTGTGGGGAAAAATAGGTGGAGGAAAGAACATTAGGTATTTTTGCTGCTTTGAGTTGTTTATAAAAATAATAAAGGTAGAAGAAAAATCCAAGGAATAAAATGGATGAGAATTAAAGTTAACATATCACAATCTGAGGGATGATTCACTGCTGAAAAGCTCTCCTATCTATAGCTTTGTCTTTGAGATGTAAAAACATAGTGTGTTGTCCAGATGTGTGTGTGTGTCTGTGTCTCTCTGTGTGTACAATTGCAAAAGTTCAGTTTGCTTCAATTCAGTTGATTTTTATAAGCCTTTGGCAAGGCCGTCCATTGCTCTTTTTGTTTTTGAATAAGGAATTGCTGTTGCTTAAGACCTTTGCCTCTTTGCAGCTGCTTCTGGAAAACTGAGCAGGTTTTGCAGGTGTATTTTGTCAACCTTTGTGGGGGAAAAAAATCTCTCTTCTTTGTTCGTAATCATCTGAGATTTATCCAGAGACTTATAACCTCATCTCTTAATAATCCTGCACAGTTTTCTCCCAGGCGATCAGCCTTACTTGTTTATAATTTCCTGGATCGTTCCCCACATCTTTATTAAAGATTTGGGTGAGATATTTGTTTCCCTTTTGTTCTCAGATGGTGCACCGTTTTTTCTTTAAAAAGCTTTTGGTAGTCACCTGGCCCCGGAATGCATTTTAGGCATAATAACCAGGGCTTCTCTTGGCTGTTTCTCAAAAATGGCTTTTGTCTATAGTGACCAGATTTTAACATTGGTAAAGTGGGACACCATTGACCGGGGTGGGGGTGGGGGTGGTGTGTTCTAAATTTTTTAGTACCAGTTCTGTGGGCGTGGCTTATTTTGGGGTGTGGCTAGCTGCTCATGTGACCGGGTGGCCCTGGCTAAGGCATAGAAACTACTCAGAGGGCTAAAAAAAGTAATTTCTGACCGGTCCTCGCACTTATGACCATCCTCACATTTATGCCTATTGCAGCATTTTTAACAACCATGTTACTGCTTCTTTTCACCACTGTTACAAGATAGGGTGCAAAATGTAAAATGTGAGGACAGTTGTAGGTGTGAGGACCAGTCAAAAGTGTGAGGACAGGTCAAAAATAACTTTTTCAGTCCTCCGAGTAGTCCCTACACACAAAATGCTGCAACAGGGATAAATGCTGACTGGTCATAAGTGTGAGGACTGGTCAAAAGTGTGAGAACCTGTCAGAAATCACTTTTTTCAGACGTCTGGATAGTCCCTATGCACATAGGGACTACCCAGAGGACTGAAAAAAGTGATTTCTGACAGGTTCTCACACTTTTGACCAGTCCTCACACTTATGACCGGTCATCATTTATCCCTGTTGCAGCATTTTTAATAACCATGTCACTCATGTCACAACTGCGGTGCTTCATGTAACCGGGTGGGCATGTCCAGGTGGTCATGTGACATAGCTTCTTTGCCCTGATGACTGTTTGCTGCAATGTTCTTAAGTGTGAAAAAACAGTCATAAGTCACTTTTTCAGTGCCATGCTTGTTAAACCAATTACCAGAAAAAGTCCATTCTCCCTCCCTCTTTCTCTCCATCTCTTTCTCCCCCTTTCTCTCTTTCCCTCCTTAATCTCTTTCTTCCTCCCTCTCTTTCTCTCAATCTTTCTCTCCTTAATCTCTCTTTCTCCCTCCTTCTCTTTCTCCCCCCTTTCTCGTCTTCATCTTTCTCCTTCTATCCTTCATCTCTCTTTCTCTCCTTCATTTTTCTCTCCATCTTTCTCTCCTCAATCTCTCTTTCTCCCTCCCTCTCTTTCTCTCCTTCATCTTTCTCCCCCCCTTTCTCTCCTTCATCATTTTCTGCCCCCCTCTTTTTCTCCATCATCACTCTTTCTCCAGATGGGGTAGGGTAGGCTGGCGCTGCGTGGGTGGGAGGCGGCCGCAGGACAGTCCTGCTGGGTGGACAGCAGGCCGAGGCGATTGATACATGCTTCGTAGCCCAGTCCAGGCGCGGAGACCTTCCTCCTCCTGCGGGAACGAGCGACACCCACGGGCCTTCCCACGCACCCACCTTGCTATGTGGGCTCGGCTGCTCCCCGCCGTTGGGACAGGCTTGGCTTGAGGGAACTTTGTCCGCTGGCGCCAGGAGAGTCTAATGGGGCCTGGGCGGAGCAGGAACACACCTCCGTCTCCCTAGCAATGCCCAATTGCCAGCGTGCCCCGTCTGCACAACCAATGGCAAAGCTCTCTTTTTGAGAGGAGGCCAGAGGGAGCCAATCGTGGTGCAGCACGGGAAGCCGTGGCTGGGAATCCTGGGAGTTGAAGTCCACATGTCTTGAAAGTTGTTGCCTCCACAGGAAAAAGCGGGGCTTTTTTAAAACACCACGGGACATGGGACAAATTTGCCAAAAGCGGGACATCTGGTCAGCTTACTTTTGTCATTGTCAATTGTTAATTAAGTTGATGGTATATGGAATTTTGTAGGAATAAATATAAAGATGAATACAACCAGGTAGGTACAAAGGCTGCATTTAGCATGAGTAGTAATTTTGTTTTCTATGGGATTAACGTTAAGAGAAAGTCCGGTATAGATTTTGAAACAAAAGGAAATTTTAATTAGTACCGTGTTTCCCCAAAATAAGACCCTGTCTTATATTTTTTTGAACCCTGAAATAAGTGCTTGGCCTTATTATCAGGGAACATCTTATTTTGGGGGAAACAGGGAAG
This sequence comes from Ahaetulla prasina, assembly GCF_028640845.1. Classification (NCBI taxonomy): domain Eukaryota; kingdom Metazoa; phylum Chordata; class Lepidosauria; order Squamata; family Colubridae; genus Ahaetulla; species Ahaetulla prasina. The sequence continues at coordinate 100,560,435 of NC_080540.1, forward strand.
AAGTTGAGAGGTATTTGGAAAAAAAATCTCTATCCTCCTTCCCCTTTTCTAGATTTGCAGTTTCATGTAGCTCAGGATTTCCAATTACATTCTGATCTTTGAAAGCTTGAGCTACTTGATCTGAGAATCCAACCTCTTGCAGCTGCAATTTATCTGCTTTTATACTCCCTCTTTTTTTTATTACATGTCTGTCCTATTACAACCCCCCCCCCTCCACATAATTGCAATAAGCCTAGGAGTGGTTTTTTTTAGCTCATTCCAGACAGAATTTGATGACATACCTTTGTATTTGTGTATCATCAAACGTATCAAACGTATGTCATCAAACATATATTGTCTCTGACCAGAAGTGTTGAATGGTAGCTGTCTTTTTCTACTGATACTTCAAAATTAAGTAGTGTTTAGACAGATTGAATTAGTGTAATGACTGATAACCAGATGTATCAATTATTAACGGAACAAATCACTATGCTGAGTTATCACCATCATCTCAGTAAAGTAAGAAAATAAAGTTCAGCACTTTCCTCTTGATTAAAATATATTAACTGTATTAAGTAATATTCAGAAATGGCTACAGTACACTATCAAATTTTATCAAGACAACATGATTTATCTTAGTTTCAGAGAAACAGCGATTCAGCCATGAGTTATTTTAATATTTTTGTACAATACTATCAGCAACAACTAATCTGTACAAAGCAACTATCGAGGTTATAGGTAGTCATTTTATTAGATTAAAACAAATAAAAGCATTAAATTGGGCTTGTTACTGTCATCTGCTTGCTGAAAGAAAGAAAAAGTTACCTTTAACATTGAAGATGAAGATACCTTTAACATTAACATGACATTTTGATCAATGATTGACTCTTTAATCATATACTGTATGCTGTCTCATAAATGTGTGCTGACATATCAAGAAAATGGCAAATATATTTGCTTTAAAAAAAATCAACTTGAAAGAATCTAATCCAGGTTTCCAGATCAGAAGCAATCACTAGTTTAAGAAAGTGGAGCTTATAGAGCTAGAATTCATATTAATTTAAAATGTGTTCCCTTCAATCAACCTATAAATCATAAACAATCAATGGATTTCATGAGGGAGGAAATTCTGCAGTGATGCTTATCTACAAAATTATCTCTCTGGTTCTAGTTGTGCAGGTACTCAAGATAAGATACTTCCTTCTGGATAGCTTTCTAATATTATTCAGCAAAGAATGAAGCAGCGCAAAGCTTTTCTGACCTGCTCCCAAGTTGCCATAGGCAGGGGATGGGAAATCACGCCTTGGCAGCTGCACCAAGGAATTCACACCTCAGTCAAAACAGCTGGCAAATTACTGACTCCTGACACGGGGAGGTAGTGATGAAAAATAACAATACAGAACTCTTTTGAGGCCCTGTAATTGGAACGAGTCCACTTTAAGTCCTTTTGAATTTAAGATGTCTTGGCAGCATTGGCAGCCTGATGGTTCCTTGGATGTAGTAGCCATTTTTCAGGCTCCCTCTCCAGAATTGAACCCTAATTCCCCATTCCCCATGGTCACCATGGTAAGTGCAGAAAGTACCACTGAAAGTTGATAGGGCAGACATTTGAATGCGTTATCACCACCACAGGGGCGTGTGATTGGCCTGAGGTTATCTAGAGTCACCAAAGTGGCCGGGAACAGCCCGGGTTGGTTTTGGTCTGATAAATACACGCATCCCTGAGGTCAGTGCTTGTCGGCATGTATTAGCTCTAGAATTACCACAGTTATCCGAGTAATGGTGGGAGTGACCAAAGGAACCATAACTGATTTAATTGCAACTCGGGAGCAGGTCAGGAAAGCTTCGCAAGTTGAAAAGGGCACTGTGTTACCATTTACTCTTTAACTATTACTGTGTAGTAAGAAAAAGGCAGGAGGAGGTGGTGTAAATGTAGATGAAAGACACCAAAAGAAGATGACATATTTTCTTGTAAAATTCTGTATTTGAGCAAGGGTGATTGCACAATTAAAACATATCTGGAAGCACACTTAATGTGAAGAAAACCCATTCTATAAATAGATCTTTCTTCTTTTCAAGCCAACCCCAGAGAACAGGTCAGCAAAGATGCCCAAATTCAGTGACCAGAACTGACATCAAATACAAAATTGACCCAAATATCTGAAAGTTTTTTGGTACAATCCATACCAAAATGAAAAGTTTTAATTCTTTAATTTGTCCAAATTGTATTTTTGTTGAAATAACTACAAGTGAGAAGTGAAACTGATACGATTAAGCAGTTGTTTTCCAGTAGTTTCCACCGTTCCACAGGAGGTCCAAGGTTAATATGATCCATCATTTCTTGGAAAAATCTAACAATGTGTAATATGGGAGGTACCAAAATCTAGATCAAGTAACTTGAAAACTCCATTATACCTTGGCTAGTTCCTCAGATTACATGAATTGACTCATTCAGGCCAATGGGAATATTAATAGGAATTTAGCTTCAGTCAAATGCTTTATTATTTTTTTTGGCACACAGAAAACTGAATGTCTCATTTTATAAGTATTATCAGAAATTGGTCTGTATGTAATGAAAATACGGTGCAGATGGATGAATAATAGAAAAAAAATACAAAACAAAAACAAACCACAGAATGATGGTAACATTGCATCAGTTTTGTAGTAACCAAACTGAACATGTAGTGGTGATTTAAACAGACTCTGGCATGTTAAAAAAAGTAAAGAAAATAACCTGTTTTGTATTTAAAAATAATAAAATAAGTAATTTTTTGAAAGTGGATGATAAAAGTTTAAGAGGAACAAAATATCCCAAAGGTGTTTTTTTTCAAGATGCAACTGAACTTTCTGGTTTTTCTTGGAAGACGTTTCGCTTCTCATCCAAGAAGCTTCTTCAACAATGCAGCAAGAGCTGAAGAAATTTCATGGATGAAAAGTGAAACGACTTCCAAGAAAAAGTTGCCTCTTGAAAAAAAGCACCTTTTGGGCAACCATGACCTGGATGATGGAGAATCTCCATAGAGCACAGGTGTCAAACTCAATCACGTCACATGACGTATCATGATGTTTTTTGCCTTTATGGAACCAGGGTAGGAGTGGCCTGCATGTGACACATCCAGCCTGTGGGGCGCCAGTTTGACAGGCCTGCCATAGAGGAACAAAATAGCATCCTCTTGGGCTAACATTAGGATACGTGACATATTAATGTAAAAAAATCATCCATTATATAGCTTTTCTAGACTTTCATTCCAATATCAGACACGAGCAACCAGCATTTCAGTCTGAGTTAAGGAACTGGAGATTCTCCAGCCTCCATTAAACTAGGAAAGTGATTCAGATAACTTTATACACCTTTGTTTGTTGATATCAGGCTCTCTGGTAGCTAACTGCCTAAAACCAAAAGAAATTCTTTCTAAGCAAGATACTCAAAGGAATTTTCTTTTTCAATGAAAGGGATGGAGTTACCAGCGTTTCATAACATAACATAATAACAGAGTTGGAAGGGACCTTGGAGGTCTTCTAGTCCAACCCCCTGCCCAGGCAGGAAACCCTACACCATTTCAGACAAATGGCTATCCAACATTTTCTTAAAAATTTCAGTGTTGGAACATTCACAACTTCTGGAGGAAAGTTGTTCCACTTATTGTTTTGTCAGGAAATTTCTCCTTAGTTCTAAGTTGCTTCTCTCCTTGATTAGTTTCTACCCATTGCTTCTTGTCCTGCCTTCAGGTGCTTTGGAGAAAGATCGTCTCCCTCTTCTTTGTGGCAGCCCCCAAGATATTGGAAGACTGCTGTCATGTCATCCCTAGTCCTTCTTTTCATTAAACTAGACATACCCAGTTCCTGCAACCATTCTTCATGTGTTTTAGTCTCCAGTCCCCTAATCATCTTTGTTGCTCTTCTCTGCACTCTTTCTAGAGTCTCAGTATCTTTTTTTTTAATTTTTTAATTTTTTAATTTACATTTATATCCCGCCCTTTTCCGAAGACTCAGGGCGGCTTACAGTGTATAAGGCAATAGTCTCATTCTAATTGTATATTTACAAAGTCAACTTATTGCCCCCCCAACAATCTGGGTCCTCATTTTACCTACCTTATAAAGGATGGAAGGCTGAGTCAACCTTGGGCCGGGCTTGAACCTGCAGTAATTGCAGGCTACTGTGTTCTAATAACAGGCTCCTTACAGCCTGAGCTATCCACGGCCCTTTTACATCTTGGCAACCAAAACTGAATGCAATATTCCAAGTGTGGCCTTACTGAGGCATTATAAAGTGGTATTAACACTTCATGTGATCTTGATTCTATCCCTCTGTTTATGCAGCCCAGAACTGTGTTGGATTTTTTGGCAGCTGCTGTATACTGCTGGCTCATATCTAAATGGTTGTCCACTAGGCCTCCAAGATCCCTCTCACAGTTACTACTATTGAGCAAGGTACCACATATATGGTACCTGTGCATTTTTTTTTTTGCCTAAATGTAGAACCTTACTTTTTTCACTTTTGAATTTCATTTTCAACAGTGAAAAAAGTAAGGTTCTACATTCTACATTGGTTTCACCAATGGAACTATTTCCCATTTAGAACCCATTTATTTCCTCACACAATCAGGTAGAGACTTCAGTTTTCTTTCTAATCAGATTTCTATAACCAACAAGGAGGAATGTATTTTTAGTGGTGATGCAAAAACTTTCAGTTGGATCTTTACATAGATCTTTACAAGTCTCCTAAATATTTATCATTCTGGGATTCAGCCATTACAGCTGACTTGAATAGAGCAAAAACTTACAGAAACACAAAGTGTTGTGACATTCCAGCATTAGTGAAATTCCATTCACAGAAACCATTACAACGCCTTTTAATCTTCATTGATGACTCTGACAGTGCAATCCCATGCGTGCTTATTCTGAAAATATTGTCACGGTTTTTTTATTTCTCAGAAATAATGTTTATAATTAGGTTGTATATTACTATAAATTATATCTTTATCCAGTTCTGTATTTCTTTAGTCTGATGGATAGATAAGGCACAACTAATTATTACCTTTTCTGCAGTCAGATAATAACTCTATTTTCCAGTTTTCAGCTGATATTTTTATATCATCATCATCAATCATCATCACAATCTCACACTCCTGGAGCTAAAAATTAAGAACATAGCCCTCTCTCTTCTTGTTTTATTGCCACAACTACCACTTTGGGAGTCTGAGAAGCAGTGAAGAATAACATAACACTACATGCATATCCATGTCTACTAAATCTAACACTTGGGTTCTTTGTTGAACTGAAAATCCCCCAAAATTGCAGAAGTTATTTTGGGGCTCTGTATTGTTTTGTCAATATCTTTAATGGAATATGTAGATTGTAGTCCAGGAACTGAGTGCAAATAGTGCATGCTCTTCAACTTTCCTGTTAGTGAGAGAGAGATGTATAAGTATTTATGTACATATTTATGGTGAAAAATTAGAATGTAGTCTGTAATGGATGTGGACTGGAATTATCCAGATCTTACAGATTTAACCCAGTGTCTTCCAATTCCACTTAAACAAGCATTCTTTAGATTTTATGTGGGCCCATGACAAGTAAGCTTTCTGTAGGTGGTTTTGAAGGAAGAGACAGTAGCATTTCAGCAAGATCATTTTCCATGCATAAAGGTCAGCAAAGGTGGATGACTAGAAAAATAAACTTTTGGATAGGCGGAGTTAGAGAAGCAAAAGCCCCAGTCACTAAGCACCTTCTGATATTTATATAAAGTGTCCTATATCTTGGTGTCAAAACTAAGAAATGAGGAGTGATTATCAACCATTCCAAGATAGTAGCAACTTGATATGTTATATTCCATTTCCCTCCATTATATCCAATTAATATAGTTATTACATACTTATGCTTATATACATGCTTATATATTGTATAGTTATTTCATGCTTATGAATAGAATTTTTTTATTGGCCAACTGTGAATTTGTCTTGGTGCATATGCTCTCAGTGTACATAAAAGAAAATATACGTTCATCAAGATACAACATTTACAACACATCTGATGGTCAATATATCAATATAAATCATAAGGATTGCCAGCAACAAAGTTACAGTCATAGAGTCATAAGTGGAAAGAGATTGGTGATGGGAACTATGAGAAGATTAATAGTAGTGCAGATTTAGTAAATAGTTTGACAGTGTTGAGGGAATTATTTGTTTAGCAGAGTGATGGCCTTCGGGAAAAAACTGTTCTTGTGTCTAGTTGTTCTGATGTGCAGTGCTCTATAGCGTCGTTTTGAGGGTAGGAGTTGAAACAGTTTATGTCCTGGATGTGAGGGATCTGTAAATATTTTCATGGCCCTCTTCTTGATTCGTGCAGTATACAGTCCTCAATGGAAGGCAGGTTGGTAGCAATTATTTTTTATGCTTATATTATGCTTATTTATACTGTTGTGACAAAATAAATAAATAAAAAATAAAATAAATAAATATCCGGTGTGCTGCAGTACTCCAATGATTAACTAGTACAATAAAACCTAGTTTTGATTTTGGACTAGAGAGTAAAATTAAGAGGCCAAATGATTTAATAAAATTGGAAAAATACAACTTACTCCATGTTGAAAAAAAATAAACCTTGCATCACAAGGTTGTTGTTGGTTAAGTGAGAGACAAAAAAAAAAAAGCCGATTTGATCTAGTGGTTAATCCATCAGGCTAGAAACCGGGAGACGGTGAAGTGTAACCCCACTTAGGTAAGAAGCGAGCTAGGTGACCTTGGGCCAGTAACTCATTCTCAGCCCTAGGAAGGAGGCGATGGCAAGTCACCAGAAAAAATATTGGCAAGAAAACTTAAGGGATTAATCCAAGCAGTCAGCTGGAGTCAAAAACGAAGGTGCATACAAACAGACATGCACAAGCAACAGATCAAGTGGGGTGGATTGTGGGATAAGACTTGATGTAGCTAACTGATAAGATTATGTGTCCAGTTGCAATGCAGATCGACCCTCTTCTCAGCAAAGATGTAAATGAACTAATATTTGCCAACAAAACACAGTTTTTATTGAAACTACCAAAACTTCTTGTTTCTTCTGACAGAAGCCAAATTAAAATAAGTTAATTAGCCAGGTTGATTCAACTTCTGTTCGAAAATAATAGTTTTGATTTGTTACCTATTGAAGGGAACAATAAATGTGCAAATATTTGCATCATTTAATTGCCTGTAGGACAGATCATTTGGCCTGAATTTCAACAGGGCCCAGCTCCTTTCCCTGCCTTGTCTCTAAGGCAGTGGTTCTCAACCTGTGGGTCGCAACACTATTGGGGGTCGAATGACGATTTGCCAGGGGTCACCTAAGACCATCGGAAATATGGGAAGTATACTTGCGAGTTGAAAAATCGTGCTCCAATGGTTGACTCCACAAGCCAGCTGCAGGCTCTTCAAATCACTAGCTGAATTTGGCTTCAGGTGCGATGAATTAAAAAAGAGAGAAATCTTTGCTCTGATGTCTCCCTCTCAAGCCAGCTGCAATCACTCCCAATCGCTAGCCTAATCTGGCTTCAGGTACGATAAACTTAATAGGGGACGAGTCTCTGCTTTAATGCCTCCGTCCTCAAGGCAATCGCAAGCAGTTCAGATCGCTAGCCAATACGGCTTCAGGCGCGATAAATTCAAAACGAAAATAATTTTACGGTTGGGGTCGCCACATTGTGGGGAATTGTATTAAAGGGGTCGCAGCACTATAAAGGTTGAGAACCACTGTTCTAAGGAATAAGGTAGCTGCTTGTTTAACCACTTTTATTTCTAGTGCATAGTATATAACATCTGATCTGTTAATCTGATCACATTACTTCAACTTTGCAAGAGAGTGTCTTTAATTGGCCCCCTTTTCTCTTTTCCTTGTTTCCTTTTGCCATCTCGTGTTGCAAAAATCTCTGGAGAGGAAGTTTTTGGAATTCACCATGAGTTTAATTTTGCATGAGGTTTAAAAGCGTGGATATCTTATGGGTTATAACAATACAGACACCAAGGGATATAAATTTAAAAGCAGTGCAAAACCACAATTTTTAAATTAAAAAAAAATGGTTTAGTATACGGAAAAAGCACAAAAAAAAATAAAGAGAAAAAAACCCAAAAATATATTATAACATCTTTTAGTTTTTAATTAAACCTTATTTTCATCTATTAAAAATCAGTTCATAATTAGGTGGAAAACACATGTCACCAATTCAAGTTTGTAAATCATTGATACCACTATTTTTCCACTAATTATTCCAGAAGAATAATTCTTTTTATCATGTTCTATAATTCTTCACACAATGATAAACTCTAAATTTTTGGTATAATATTCAAAACCACATGCCCACAATACTGATGATTTAATTAACCTACTTTCTGAGTTCAGATCGTGCATTGAATACAAATGGGATGGCTTTGTACAACACGATATGCCTAATAGAGAGTATTCAACATAATCAGAAATAGAATCACCATAGAATCACAGAAGAGTAAAGGACTTTAGTTACAGTGCCAAACGCATATAAAACCAAGGAAGGTAGCCATTAGCAGTTTCTTTTCCTACCTTTCAAGCATGGGAGAAAGGAAATGGGATATCAAGTGTTACTTCTTTTAAATCTTCCAGCACCAAAACCTGGATTGGGGTGGGAATGGCGATTTTGCAGTATCCTTCCCCTGCCACACCCACCAAGCCACCTCACGCCCACCAAGCCACGGCCACAGAACCAATAGTAAAAAAATTTGGATTTCACCACTGTTTAGGGGGTGATGATAATGATAAAATTGTATTACAAGAAAACTAGGAAATAGACAATTGAGTTGAACCTGTGATATCAGAACTTTTATGTACAGTACTATATATTCAAATTTCAGCCCAATTCGTACTTATTTTAAGTTTGGAAAGATACATTTCTTGATTGAGATAGTAAAATGAAAAATGTTGGGTCTCTTCCAGATGTTTTTAGTTTCAAGTTCAACTATCATCATGACTTCACAGCACATTGAATAGGCTAAGAAAAAATGCAGGGCAATATTTATAATGAAGATTAAGAAGAAACATAAATATTCTTGTGACCATTCATATGATTTCATCTCCAAGCTTGACTCCAGCAACCATTGTCAAATGAGCCATGTAAATTTTAGGGGAAAAAAATACTATGTTAGATCTGAATTGGAAATTAAAAGAGAGGGCTAAAAATGACTGAGATAACCTGTACCAGTGGTGGTATTCAGCTGGTTCTATCCAGTTTGGGTGAACTGGTAGCAGCGGTAGGAGGCTCCGCCCACCCACCCGGATGAAATCACATTTTGTTTTTGACACTCTGTGCATGCACCGAAGGTCCTGCATATGCGCGCAGGTGGTGCATGCACTCACATTTGCAAACCGGTAGCGAAGGTAAGTGAATGCCACCCCTGACCTGTACCCATTCACTATAGCAGCTGCAGGCTCCTGTTTGATCTTATAACAGATATGGATAAACACATATTAATCTGTATGGATGGTTCTCAACTTAGTTCAAAGTTACAACCTGCCCTTGAAGTTCTGAGCATAGCGCCACCCTTGTGGTCTCATGAACGCAATTCAGGGACTTAAATAGATGACATACTGTATAATATAAAAAGGTAAAGGTTCCCCTCGCACATACGTGCTATTCATTCCCGACTCTAGGGGGCAGTGCTCATCTCCGTTTCAAAGCTGAAGAGCCCTCGCTGTCCGAAGATGTCTCCATGGTCATGTGGCCGGCATGACTCAATGCCAAAGGAGCATGGAACGCTGTTACCTTCCGACCAAAGGTGGTCCCTATTTTTCTACTTGCATTTTTTATGTGTTTTCGAACTGCTAGGTTGGCAGAAGCTGGGACAAGTAACGGGAGCTCACCCCATTACGTGGCATTAGGGATTCGAACTGCTGAACTGCCGACCTTTTGATCGACAAGCTCAGAGTCTTACCCAGTAAGTCACAGCATCCCTTTTACTGTATAATCAATAATAATAATAATAGTAATAGTAATAGTAATAGTAATAGTAATAATAATAATAATAATAATAATAATAATAATAATAATAATAATAATAATAATAATTATTATTATTATTATTATTATTATTATTTTTAAATTTGCATTTATATCCCGCCCTTCTCCGAAGACTCAGGGCGGCTTACACTATGTTAGCAATAGTCTTCATCCTATTTGTATATTTATATACAGAGTCAACTTATTTCCCCCAACAATCTGGGTCCTCATTTTACCTACCTTATAAAGGATGGAAGGCTGAGTCAACCTTGGGCCTGGTGGGACTAGAACCTGCAGTAATTGCAAGCAGCTGTGTTAATAACAGACTGTCTTAGCAGTCTGAGGCACAGACCCATTTTAATAATTTAATAATTTAATTTCTATACCGCCCTTCTCCCAAAGGACTCAGGGCAGTTTACAGCCAAGTAAAACAACAATAAATAAGTACAAAATACAATTAAAACCAATTCTAAAAAACCTATTCAATTTGGCCCATTAATTAAAATATACAATAAAACCATAAAACCCCATTAAAATTAATAATAAATATCCATTTTATGCCAGTCCTGTACAAAAAAATAAATACGTCTTCAGCTCACGGCGAAAGGTCCGGAGGTCAGGAAGTTGTCGAAGTCCTGGGGGAAGCTCATTCCAGAGAGTAGGTGCCCCCACAGAGAATGGTCTCCCCCTGGGGGCCGACAGCTGACATTGTTTGGCTGACGGCACCCTGAGGAGGCCCTCCCTATGAGAGCGCACAGGTTGATAGGAGGCAAACGGTAGCAGCAGGCGGTCCCGTAAATAACCCAGTCCTAAGCCATGGAGTGCTTTAAAGGTGGTAACCAACAACTTGAAGTGCACCCGGAAGACCACAGGCAGCCAGTGCAGCTTGCGCAGGAGAGGTGTTATATGGGAGCCACAAGTGGCTCCCTCTATCACCTGCGTAGCCGCATTCTGGACCAACTGTAGCCTCCGGGTGCTCTTCAAGGGGAGCCCCATGTAGAGAGCATTGGTAAAAGGAATAGATTGAATTATCTTGCATAGAGTTGTTTCAGATGAATAAGTCATTTCTTGTCCTGTTGACATCCCTATGACAAGGACAAGATGTTAGCTTGCTAGAAGACTATTACTTTATTTAACATCACATGATTGTGGGTCTATTCAGTGACATAAATTATTACCAGAATAGTAACGTAAGGTTCTTTGTTTACAAAAGACCACTTTCTTGATAGAAAACACATGGAAAAGATCATTCTTGCTAAAGAAGAGTGGCAAGGTGAAACCGAAAAAGAATTAGATTAACTGAGATGACACTTCAGATGGAAAAGTAGACAAGTATCATTACTAGGGATCAAACTGCAGAATGTTCTGTTGCAGAAGGTGGATGGAAAACAAGCACAAAAGCATATAACGATTAAAAGAAGAAGAAGTGAAATCAGAAATGTGTAAGAGACTCTTAATTTATTGTGACAATCCAATCACTGGGCTGAGTCCAAAAGCATTAGGAGTATTGTTGCTGAGTCTGTTCTAAATGGAGCTGAATCCTGTTGAAATACAATGGAGAGATGGCTATGACAAGGACTTCTTTTTATTAGCTTTGACTGATACGCCACTATTATAATTTTTTTATTGAAGAGAGCTTTAACTTTGAAGCCAACCTCTATTTGCCTTTAAAGACAGTTCCTTTTAAAAAAAAATGGAATAAGAGGAAAATATAGTACAAACAAAATTATAGCAGGACTAATAAAAATAGAAGAGAATATACAGAATAGAATAGAATAGAATAGAATAGAATTTTTATTGGCCAAGTGTGATTGGACACACAAGGAATTTGTCTTGGTGCATATGCTCTCAGTATACATAAAAGAAAAAATACCTTCATCATGATTATGATTATTATTTAATGATGATTAAATGGGTGACATTTGTAGAAACTAAAAATATATCAATAATGTGTTAATATAGAACTAGCTCAGCCTTTTAAGATATTAAACCTAGCCATATAGAACGTTTATTGCTCCACCTTTTCCATTTTGGTACAATGTGCTATTTCAGTAGTATTATATTTATATAATATACTTAAGATCAGGGATGAAATGCTCCCGGTTCGGACCGGCTCACCCGATCCGGTAGTGATGACGGCTGCTGGTTCGGAAGACCGGTAGCAAAAATCCCTGGTCCCGCCCCCTGCCTCTGCTGAGCCGCACCATCAGCAGAAGTTTTTTTTTTTACTTTTAAAAGCAGTTTTTCTTCAGCCGAAAACATGCCTTTAAAAGTAAAAAAAAAACCCTCTGATGATCGCGCGGCTGAGCAGAGATCATCAGAACCCTTTAGAAGTTTTTTTTTAAAAAAGCCTCTTCAGCTGAAGAAAAAAAAAAGAAAAAAAAGAGGTTTTAAAAGGCTCCTCTGGCGATCCCAGATGAGTTCCTCATCACCAGAACCTTTAAAAACATGTTTTCTACAGCCGAAGAGCTTGTTAAAACAATTATTTTAAGAGGTTCAGCTGAGATCGTCAGAGGAGCTTTTAAAAACTTTTTTCCTCTGGCAATCCTCACAGGCTTTTAAACTCACTTTTTAACAGCCCTCACTTACAAGAGCCCCCACCCATAGCCAGCCAATTCCCCCTCCTCACTTACCTATAATTACTGCTCCTTTCAGGCTAGCAACGACATGCTTTATTTCAGCTACTGATTACAGCCTGCTTTGACTGCCTGCTTTGCTGAATGAGGAACTCTGGGAGTTGAAGTCTTAAAGTTACTGAGGTTGGAGACCCCTGATCTAAAAAAATAAATAAAAATAATAATAAAATAAAATATAATTAATTATATTATAATTATATTATTTAAAAATAATAAAATAAAATATTTGTGCAGCTTTTTGAGATTTGGTGTGTTTCTGTAGTGTTTCACTCTAACTACACAAACACACAAAATCTCACAAAGCTGTATGTGGCATTTTGTGTGTGTGTGTGTGTGTGTGTGTGTGTGTGTGTGTGAGTCAGTTGTCAGTTGTGTTGTATGTGTGTAAAGTGTGAAAGTGTGAGGTTCCTGCTTGTTGCAGGGGCCATTTTGGGTGAAGTATAGCTGCTTTTACATTGTGTGTGAGTCAGTTGTGTTGTAGTGTGTGTGTGTGTAAAATGTGAAAGTTGTTTTTTGGTACCTCTTATAGTTTTGTATACATTGTTTATTATTTTTATTATTTATTGTTATTGGCCATGCCCACCCAGTCATCTGACCACCAAGCCATGCCCATCAATTAAGCCAGAACCGGTAGGGAAAATTTTTAGATTTCACCCCTGCTTAAGATTCATAATAATCTATTATGTAGGTACCTTGGAGTGTTGAATATACTGTAATTAATAGGGGAGAAAAGTTGATACTTTATCAATATTAATTAAGTTTTAGATATTAATGTTACAAGTATTATAATTATTTGACTTTTCTTCAAAATTAAATATAATATTGGGAAGGAAATAAAAGAATAATCAAGGTATTCATTTTATAATAAAAGTTTCAATCATATGCTAAATTATTTGATATTAAAATATATACAATTTATTATATCTATCTATCTATCTATCTATCTATCTATCTATCTATCTATCTATCTATCTATCTATCTATCTATCTATCTATCTATCTATGGATAGCATAAGCATAGTGATTAAAAGTGCAGGAGATAGGAGTTCAAATCACGAGATTAAGGAAGATACATACCACCCAAAGGGATGAGAATAATATATATTTTAATATGGGTGTGTTTTTCCATATATATTAATACAAGAAAATAAATGAAACGAACAAGCTTATTAAATTTGAAATACTAAACAAATTAAAAAGGGAAAAGGAAAAAAATAATAAAATAATAAAATAAAAATATAATTAATTATATTATAATTATATTATTTATAATAATAAAATAAAATATTTGTGCAGCTTTTTGAGATTTGGTGTGTTTCTGTAGTGTTTCACTCTAACTACACAAACACACAAAATCTCACAAAGCTGTATGTGGCATTTTGTGTGTGTGTGTGTGTGTGTGTGTGTGTGAGTCAGTTGTGTTGTGGTGTGAGTGTGTAAAGTCTGAAAGTGTGAGGTTCCTGCTTGTTGCAGGGACCATTTTGGGTGAAGTGCAGCTGCTTTTACATTGTGTGTGAGTCAGTTGTGTTGTGTTGTGTGTGTGTAAAGTGTAAAAGTTGGTTTTTGGTATCTCTTATAGTTTTGTATACTTTGTTTATTATTTTTATTATTTATTGTTATTGGCCATGCCCACCCAGTCATCTGACCACCAAGCCATGCCCATCAATTAAGCCAGAACCGGTAGGGAAAATTTTTAGATTTCACCCCTGCTTAAGATTCATAATAATCTATTATGTAGGTACCTTGGAGTGTTGAATATACTGTAATTAATAGGGGAGAAAAGTTGATACTTTATCAATATTAATTAAGTTTTAGATATTAATGTTACAAGTATTATAATTATTTGACTTTTCTTCAAAATTAAATATAATATTGGGAAGGAAATAAAAGAATAATCAAGGTATTCATTTTATAATAAAAGTTTCAATCATATGCTAAATTATTTGATATTAAAATATATACAATTTATTATATCTATCTATCTATCTATCTATCTATCTATCTATCTATCTATCTATCTATCTATCTATCTATCTATCTATCTATGGATAGCATAAGCATAGTGATTAAAAGTGCAGGAGATAGGAGTTCAAATCACGAGATTAAGGAAGATACATACCACCCAAAGGGATGAGAATAATATATATTTTAATATGGGTGTGTTTTTCCATATATATTAATACAAGAAAATAAATGAAACGAACAAGCTTATTAAATTTGAAATACTAAACAAATTAAAAAGGGAAAAGGAAAAAAATAAAAAATATCAGGTTTCTAACTTCTGCCTTTTATACATCTGCTAATTTGTAATATTTATGCCCTATTAAAAACCAATCAGTAAATGATTATATTTGCTGTTAAGACAGTTCTAAAGACCACAAATGCCATCTGGTTTCAAAGAGATTATCCAGAATTTTTTGTCTCTAAAACTTGTATGAGCTACAAAGACCTGGTTAACACAGAACCCACTTATATGGAAAACCAGTTTCTCAATGTGGGCCTGGCTGAGATTAATATGACATGAGAGTTCCTTGCTTCTTTCCTTTGGTGTTCTTCATTGATAATACGACATATTTTGTTTTTTAAGTCATTTCAGAGGATCCCGTGATCTTCTGTCACTCTGCTGGAATCCTTTATGAGTTAAAATTCTTTAGTCTCCTCTTCTTTCTGTAGAAACTGAAGATGCTTTTATTGCTATTTATATTTTAAATTCTCTATTATTATTAGCAAATGTGGTTATTTGTTCTTGTTTTTCTCATGAATGATATTATGTAGTTTATATCCAGACTGCAGATATTTTTAATAGAAAAATGCTATATAAATACTATTATTATTATTAGTAGTACTCAAGAATGACAGCAAACATGGCTCCCAAACTATATGGCCATTGGAAGTTAATGGAAGAAAAGCAGTGGTGAAATCAGAACTGGTTTACTGCTGCACACATGCGCAGCGCGCATCATGCACCAAATGTGAGGTGTGCGTGCGCAGTGCATGGCAAAAAGAGGCATGTGCATGGGGGTGTGTGATCAGCTGTTGTGCCCAATCTTTTTTTTTTACTTTTAAAAGCATTTTTTTACAATCTATTCAGCCGAAGAGATTGTAAAAAAAATGCTTTTAAAAGTAAAAAAAAAAAGCCTCTAACGATCGTGCGTCTCAGCTGGGATTGTCAGAGCCTTTTAAAAGCATTTTTTACAGCTTCTTCGGCCAAAGAGGTTGTAGAAAAAATGCTTTTAAAATAAAAAAAAAGGCTCTGATGATTGCACGGCTCAGCTGTGATTGTCAGAGCCTCTTTTTTTAATCTTTTAAAAGCATTTTTTACAACCTATTCGGCTGAATAGGTTGTAAAAAAATGCTTTTAAAAGTAAAAAAAAGACACTGACAATTGTGTGGCTCACCTGGTCGTGGGATGGGGGTGGTAGGGGGAAAGGGATTTTTGCTACTGATTCTCCAAACCACCCACCACCATCCCTACCGGATTGGCCGATTTGGTCTGACCCGGAAACATTTCACCCCTGAAGAAGACTTATGTAAGGAATCAGTGAACTTCCAACCGGGTGCCTTAACAACTACACCAAACTAGCTCTCATATATGATTCATAAGCAGAGGTGGGTTGCTGCCGGTTAAGACCGGTTTGGGCGAACTGGTAGTTCCGACCAGTAGCTGGACCCGCCCACCCACCCTGGCGCTATCCCGTCCTATATAATTGCTGTTTTTTTTTATGCCACTCACATGTGCGGAAGGTGCGCTCGCAAGCGAAGCAACCTTACATTTTCGGTTCTGGGCAAATTGGTTGTTACAGTATCTGACGCCCACCTCTGTTCATAAGTATATTTATTCATTAAACTATGTTGATATTTGCAACACCATATTAGCATATTATACTGATATTAAAACAAAATGTGACTTACCCCAGATAATCAAATAACCTGATAAATTATCAAACTATTGTAAAATAGCACTATATTTTGGTATAGAAAATTCATAATTATAAATCAGTAATAATACAAGAATGCATTATAAATAATGGTTTTTGTTGAACTATAAGTAGTGCTATATTCAACATATTTTCTACTTGTTTCATACGGTAGGTCAATAATTCCAATATCAAATTAAAAATAAAAGGACATAAAAAATCCTTGACAGATTTCACAAGCTACACTGATAGATGAAGATATATTTTCATTTGCAGTATCCCTAGCAAAGGGAATAGATTATCAAATATTGATGCAATAAATGAAAAAATGGAGGAAATTCAAATTTATGTCTATCAAAAACATCTATTGAGCTATATCCAATATAGCTACCATCACCTACACCAACATTTCCATTTTTCTGGCTATGCATCCAAAATACTAGTAATCCAGTATTTTCAGATACCTTGCAATCTTTTATGAAATCAATTTCTGCATGCTAGATGATCAAAATTAACATGTGCAAATCTACGTGCAAGAGTCAATATTTTTGCATCGGTACTGAAACAAAGAAGTCAGATGATTATTTTCAGTTTTCATAATTGTTAGTTTTCAAAACCACAACTACATAGAAGCCTCTCTGAAGGAAGTTGTAAAGCTTTATATAAAAAGGCATCATGATGGATTCCAAAAATATTGGGGCAAAGAATTCAATATTTTATCATATAATACTCAGGAGGAGACCATCTGGTTTGGAAGTTCTTCCCTTTTTCATAGTTAATGGTATTTCCTATGTTTTTGGAGAACTAAAGATATAGCCAGAAAGTCCTGCCGCAATTTTTTTTGTTGGGAATTATTACGGATTGTACAGTAATTGAGACTAAATTGATTTTAAATCTAATAACTGCAGCAAGATTACTAATAGGACAATATTGGAAGAAAAAAGAAGTACCTACAATAGAAGAATGGATATTGAAAGTTGCCAATTTGGCTGAGATGGCGAAGATATCAGCCTTCTGGAAAGACAATACGCAAGAAAGATACTTAAAGGAATGGGGAAAATGGATTGACTATATTCAAAGTAGATATCAGACTAAGAGTTATCAGACTGTTTTTGAATGATTATGATGTATTATTTTTTATTGTTTTCGGGGGAAGTTAGGAATTGATGATTGTAGGGGTATAATTAAGATATAGCCAGAAAGGTTTTGTGTGATCATACAGTATGTAATCATAGAAAGAATTGTGTAAAAATTCATGTCTTGCTCGGCTATGCTGGTTTCAGTATTATAAAATAAAAAATTAAAAGAATAATTAAATAAAGATAATAAAATTTTAAAAATGTTTGATTTATTGAGTTAGAATCATTAACCTGAGCATCCTTAATAGTACAATTACATTTTTGCAACTGGAGCTTGCCAAAACAGTTCACCTTATATTCTATATCTTTGCTTTATTCTATTCATTGACTATTGTGTTTGAAGTACATGAAAAATGTTTAGGGAACAAACAGGGTGAACTTAAAGTATTAGTACATATAGAAAGGAAGATATGTTATAGTTGCCATTACAGAAACTTGGTGGGTGAAACTCATGATGAGAATGTACTGATGGAAGGTTACAAATTATTCGAAAGAATAGAATACCGCATCCAGTTTTAGTTACCACAAGAGTAACTAAGATGATTAAGGGCCTGGAGATAAAAACATATGAGGAACAGTTGCAGGATTTGGGGTTGGCCAGTCTAGAGAAAAGGAGGACTAGGGGTGACATGATCGCAGTATTCCAGAATGTGAGGGGCTGCCACAAAGAAGAAGGGGTCAACTTATTTTCCAAAGCAACAGAAGAAAAGACAAGAAACAATGGATGGAAACTAATCAAGGAGAGAAGCAACTGAAATTAAGGAGAAACATTCTAACAGTGGAACAGCTTGCCTTCAGAAGCTGAAGGTGCTTCATAACTGGAGGCTTTTAAGAAAAGACTGGACAGCCACCTATCTGAAATGGTATAGGGTTTCCGGCTTGAGCAGGGGGTTTGAAGACTTCCAAGGTTCCTTTCATCTCTATTCTGGAAATTAAGTTAATATTTACCACTTAAAAACTTTTTTATTATTCTGCTGCATGTGTTCTCAGAATTGTCTTATTTTTCATACTTTCAATGAAATATAAGCAATAAGACTATTTTTGCCTGCCCTAAATTCTCCTTAAAACAATAAATTAGGAGAAGAAGAATATATAAGGACAAAATCAGTACAGAAACAATATATGTTTTATAAGAAGTGCATCTTCTAATTTTTTCTAGTTTTTTTTTCTTTTTGTAGCAATAGATAAATTCCTGGAACCTAATCAGATATTGTAATAGTATCTGTATTATCCATTAAACTATGAAGAAAGTTACAAAAAAATAATTCAGTTGAAAACAATTCTAATATGGAACTTAATCTCTCTCCTCCTCCCCCCCCCATATTCTTGTTACAAAGGATTTAAAAATTAGCATATATCTATCAGCTTGCTTACATAAAAAAAAGAAAAAAGATACATAAAGCCAGGGGGGAAAAACAGCTTAATACATCAAAAGACTACTAACAAAGCTCAAGAGTCCCAGAGTCAGGTTTTCAAAGACTTGAAGGACAGCTGTGAGATGGGACCTCTTCACGGCAAAGACCTACTCCAAATCCAATCCAATCCACTGATGTTGAATATTGCCCTTAAGAAGTGTTCATTTTTTATGATGTTTTCTTCCATCCATACTCAAGTACAAACTCTACAATAAAAGAAACCAAACATTTACATACAAAATACATAAAAAGAAGTAATACCTTCTAGTATGTAATTGGGAATTTTTAATTAAAAAACAAACATATTTTTTGCACCTGCTTCTTTCCCAGATTAAAAGATGGATTGTCTATATCAGGGGTGTCAAACCTAAGGCCCAGGGTCCAGATCAGCCCATGAGGTACTTAGATCTAGCCCACGGGGCTGCCATGGAAACAGCAAAGGACTGGCTCACAGTGCTTCTGCCAGCAAAAATGCAGCTCGGGAGCCAGCTTTCATTAACAGAGCACTCGGGCCACCACAGGTGCCCCCAACATGAATGTTGTCGAGCTGGCCACGCCCACCCTAGCCATGCTCCCCCACTCTCTGAGTTCAAACACAACCCTGATGCAGCCCTCAATGAAATCAAGTTTGACACCCCTGGTCTATATGGTACAGTTGTGTTATCGGAATTTTAAAAGTACATGGACTGTCATGTGGGAATTAACACTTAAGAATGGAATCCACTACCATATAAATTGAAGTTCACTCTTGCAGTACATCTTTTCTTCTTCTTCCCATGGAATCACTAGGTCTACTTATCTGCTCTGAAGGAACCTTAAATTTAGAGTAGATCACAGGATGTAGAACAGGGGAAGTGTGCAGTTGACAACAATGTGGAAGTAGCTTGGCACTCCTTTCTTCTGAAATTTCTTGATGATCTTGTAACGAATCATAAAATTCTGTTATTGACTTCTGCTTGGCGCCACTTTTCTCGCTGGGTGCTAATTTATGGCACTCCGCACTGGATATGGTAAAAGCCGGTGAAAACAGCAACAAACAGCTGTTCCCGGCTTCAATTTCCCTCTCTGGTTGAAAGAGAGAGAAAGAGCAAGGGGGCAGAGTGGTAGATTCCCCTACGGGCTTTGTTTTTGTTATGCAAAGTCCCGAAAGGTCGAATCCCATTGAATCCTCCTTTAATCTCCAGTATTCAGTGCGCTTCTGCAAAAGCAGGAAAAGAGGAAGGTGTCCACTTCTGCTAACAATTGATTTCTTTTTGTGGATTTCTATAAGCAGATGGAAGAAGCATGAGTGAACAATTATTGGTTTGCAAGTATTTTTGCCTTTCTGACTTCCACCTTCTTTAAAAAGATAATTCCCCCCCCCTTCCTTTAATTGTTTAAAATGGCATTTGAGAGCAACTGAAAGTAGAGTGATAAAGGGAAGGGAAAGGAAAGGAGCCTTGCTGCGAAATTGAAATTGAATGGAGATTTTATCTTATTGTGTTGGACTGTGGATTGTTGGATTATATTACGTTGTTTAAGTATTTCATAAGGGGATTCTCAGCAAGAACTTTGCCATGAAGGTTCTTTCAGAAGAATGGATTCGTGACTTTATACAGGATTACACAGAAAGAATGTATTTAATTATTCAAAAATACGAATTGATAAAAAATGGGAACGTTTTGGATGAGAGCTTGGAGGAAATTAACCAGTATAATCAGGACTTGGAAAATGGAATGGAGGAGATACAAACAAAAGTGGATAAATATGAAGATATGATCGTGAATAAACAAGT
Source organism: Ahaetulla prasina (assembly GCF_028640845.1). Classification (NCBI taxonomy): domain Eukaryota; kingdom Metazoa; phylum Chordata; class Lepidosauria; order Squamata; family Colubridae; genus Ahaetulla; species Ahaetulla prasina. The sequence continues at coordinate 100,581,295 of NC_080540.1, forward strand.
TGATGTAAAGAAGTTTTCTTTAAATAGTTTGGATGAAATGCCTGAATTTGTGCTACAGGAGGCTGTCTCCCGAACCGAAAAAACTCACAGGGTTAATGCTTTCCAAGAGTTTTCTTTTTGGACTGATGAAATATATGGCAGTAATTTGTGGATTCTTGGACATAAGGAACTACTAGGAAATATTGTGATTGACTTTTCAAAAGGAGTAATGAAGGAAAGACAGAGATTAATGCATAAAAAAAATGGCAAGAGACAAAAGTATTATCCTTGTAACAAGGTTGTTTTGAAATATTAACAGACAAAAATATTAGTGTCCCTGAAAGACAATATGTGAGGAAGATCTGGAAGAAATGGGTTGATTTTATGTTTTATATCTATCATAAAAGACTAGGTATTTGGATTTATACTGGAATTTGATGAGGAAGGACTAAAGTTGAATAGATATTTTAATTTTCTGTATTGAAATTTTATAATGTGTTGTACTGAATTTTAAATAGAATATTCTTGAAAGATCTTATGTAAGAAAGACCTGGGGGGGAAATTATATGGTTATAGAAACTATAAGGGAGATATTCTCTGAATTGGATTGGATTTTTATGCTTTAGCTGGTTTTAAATACTTCAGGATTAATTCGTTCTATTGATTTATATATTTTATTACTGTTAATTGTTAATTTTTTTTGAAGGATTTTGGTTATGTTAGGAGGAAGTCAAGAGCGAGAGAGGGAAAATTGGTATAATAGTTTTGGGAAAAAATTTTCTTAGCATATGTTTGTTCTATTTTTAACTATACCTTGTGCTTGTTCCGGGAAGTCAGGGGGGAGGGGGGAGGGGATTAGTGAAGGGAGGGGGGTTGGGGGGAAAGGGGGGGAATTTTTTTTGTAAAATTTTTGAATAAAAAAATAAAATAAAATAAATTCTGTTATTAATCATATGTCTAACTTTCCTCTGCCCCAAAGGATTCTGGTCACTTTACAGCAAAACCAATTTATTCAAAATAAAATTAAATACAAAAATTAAATAACATCCAGCCAATACAACAATTGCAAATTACATTGACTAGCTTCAAATCTGCTTAGATTTTTTTTAAAGCAGCCAAGGTTGGTTAAATGCTGCTTTTTTCCTTCTCACAACTGAAAAAAATCAACAAATTTCATTCATTCTAACTAGGTAAATTTTCCACCTAGTATACTGTATCTTGTGTAAGCATGATTAAGTCTGGATTCAGCCTATTAATACATTCCAGAAATCCTGTTATAAATAAAAATAAGGAATTTAGCAGCAACATTTTGTGGAAACAGGATGAATTAGTTGATCATTCACTTTTTATTTCAACAAATACATGTCATCCAAAAATAGCAATGCATGTAAATTACCCAGGAAAATGAAGTCATCTTTCAGATGAGAACATGTTGGCTAGGCATGTGTTTGACAGTGCCAAGGCAGTGAAATAAATGAAACAGTATCATTCTTTTTCTGTTGAGAAACAAAATTATCGCCAAGAGAAATACTGTAGTTTCCCTCCTAATTATAAATTATATTTTAAAAATAGGTCACTTTAATTCACGTAACACAATTTGAGAATTTCAGTCATTTTCATGTTATTTGTATGGGTGTATTCTGAGCTGTAATCCCTTCCTTCCTTCCTTCCTCTCTCCCTCCCTCTCTTCCTTCCTCCCTTTCTTCCAGCAAATATCTGTGTAATTAAGGCCTACATCTAACTTTTGCTCACCAAAAGTTTTTATTTGTGCTCTCCTGTTCAGTTTCATTTAGGTGTCCCATGATTTCCCCGCAAGAGTTTAAGAAGTCCCCAACCTTCCGGATTAGATTTGGAGGACATAAGAAAATGAAAATTTGATTTGCCAATATTATGTGTTCTGCTGGCAGATGAAGACAGCAAGGCTACAGCTTATTTATTGGATTCATATATAGCATCTCATATTGCTAGATTTACAATCTGAATTTGTTGAACTTGTTATAGTATATGGTATCAAATCCAGAAGTAAGAAATAAATAAAGTATAATGCAATAGAAAAGTATGACAAATTTAGCTTCTTCTCTCTTCCTCTCTTTAAACCAATAAAGAACATGTCAAAGTAAAAACAGATAAGATGGACACAAATATAGATCCAAGTCTAATTTTTAAAATCTGCCATGTAAGAATTTCTTTTCATGCACCAGAGACATATTCAAAGTGCTTTTTCATACTTGTTTAAATGTATTGTTGGAGGTACTGGTGGAGTGCCGAGATTCTGGAAATACTGTGGCTGCTTTTTTTTCCTTTTATATAACTGCAACTATCTGCCCCTGCTTCTGAAAAATGGAAAAAAAAATGGAAATGGAATTTTTTTTTGCCACAGAAACCTTTTCATGAACAGAAGTATGAGAAACCAAGGAGGCTTCAGACTGATGTATGTCTGATGTTTATACAGGACAGGACAGGACAGGACAGGATAGTCTGTCTGTCTGTCTGTCTGTCTGTCTGTCTGTCTGTCCATCACCCGTTTCTCTCCCTCCCCTCCCTCTCCCTCTCCCCCCTGTGGTGCAAGATTGGAACATGTGAGGGACTTAGCTCATAGAATCACCAAGAGTCAGGCACCTCTGAATGGATATCATCATCATCATCATCATCATCATCTTTAAGAACAGCAGAAACACCCACCCTCTGCTCATGTATACTGAACTGAAGTTCTTTTCTTCTTGAAATAAATTCTGTTTTTGTAAGAAATTTCAAAAAGAAATTATTTTTCACCAGAATGAATGATAACTGGTAGAGGAGATTATAAGGGACTCAGCCTTGTACTATATAGGTACGGAAAGGAGGTCTTCAGATTACTTGCAAAAGGTTCTCTAGGTTAGACACATTGCTTAGAATAGTTTAGAAGTTGTGCTTGCAGATTATATGGCATGTAAGGCAGGTACAATTAAGGCTGCAAATCTAACAATCATCCTGGACAATTTCTGTCCAATCTCCAATCTTCTTTTTCTTAAGAAGTGAAAAAGAGGGTAGTTGGATTTCAGCCCCAAAAAACCCTGAAGGTAAAGGTCCATGTGGATTATTTATAGACCCATTTCTGTTGGGTTTTAGGCCAGGGTTCATATGGAGATAGTATTGGTTACACTTGACAATGATCTGTTGTGGAGCTGGGATTGGGTAATGCATCCATGAGGCCTTGTGGTGCAGTGATTAGAATGTAGTATTGTAGGCAAACTCTGCCCAGAACTGAAGTTTGATCCTGACTGGGCTAAAGGTTGACTCACCCTTCCATCCTTCTGAGGTCAATAAAATGAGGGCCCAGCTTGTTGGTGGCAATATGCTGACATTGTAAACTACTCAGAGAATGCTGCAAAGCACTATGGAATGGTATAAATCTAAATACTATTGCTATTGCTATCCATCTTGGTTTTCTTTGATCCCTCAGCAATTTTTAGTACCATCAGCCATAGTATTCTTTTGGGCTTTGGAGACTGAGAAGTGGGAGACATTGTTTTTCAGGCGTTCGCCTTCTTTTTCAATGGCTGGTTTCAGTTAGTGTTAACAAGGAATGAGAAGTTACAGCTGCAGTGTCACATGGTACAACTCTCTCTGTCCTTAATATCTACATAAAACTGCAGGGTGAGAACATACACTGGTTTAGGAATCAGATATCAACAATATAGTGATGATACATTTTGACCCCCAGGCTGTGAGATTGGAAAAGTCTAATACAGTACCTGGAGGTTGTGCAGGCTGGATAAGAAAGGGCAGATAAGAAAGGGCTGGGATGGAAAAGGGCTTCAACAATTATGCCCTTCCCTGGACCAAAATATCTTGTGATGGTTGCAATGCCCTGAATACTATCCAGTTAAACTATTCTAATGCATTCTCTATGTCAGATAGTCTTTGATGGATAATATTTAAAAAGGATGGACAAATTTACCAACAAATTAAAGGTACACCTATCGGATTGCCGCTTTTAGGACTTATAGTGGAGGTCGTCATGCAACATCTAGAAGCCATAGCACGTCCACAAATAGAACTGAAAACATGGATCAGATATGTAGATGACACCTTCACCATAATAAAAAAGAACCAATTAGAGAACCCCCACATGACCATCAATAACATTTTTAAAGGAATCCAGTTTATCAGAAAAGAAGAAGACAACAATTCACTACCTTTCCTGGACATCCTGATCAGCAGTGACCTCAATGGCAAACTAGAAATACAAGTCTACAGAAACACATCCATAAACATCAGTTAGCAGTCAGAAGACATGATGAAAATTCTTTAATTTCACAAAATATAGACAGATTTAACCATAGTTTCAATTGGGAAAATGTGACCATCCTAGATCAAGTCAAATCCAAAAATGCTAGGGAATTTCTAGAAGCCTGGTACTCTGAAATCAGGCATCAATAGACACATAGACATTAACAACATCTATAGACCATGCAAAAGGGAATATCACCCACCACAAAAAGGAACAAAAAGACCCAAGCACATCTCTACCAGCAATCAGCACCCAGATTAGCCTATTAACTCCAAGGTTAACGTCAGACCAGGGGTGGGTTCTACTTACCTTTACTACTGGTTCACTATGCCCACGCACTCTTGCTTGCTCCGCTCGCGCACGCGCTCTTCTGTGCATGCGCCGAAGAGTTGATGATGTTTGGGTCAGTAGGCGGAGCCTCCTGCCAGTTTTACTACTGGTTCTATAGAACCAGTCCGAACCGAGGGCAACCCACCACTGCCTCAGACCAACAATCAAGTAAACAATACCCCAATCAAGACACTGTCAAAGAAGCCAACAGCAAACAGCCCAACCAAAGAATCTCTAAGACCACCCCCACCAACACTTACAGGCCAGTCACTAGAGCATGGGTCTCCAACCTTGGCAACTTTAAGACTTGTGAACTTCAACTCCCAGAGTTCCTCAGCCAGTTTTGCTGGCTGAGGAGCTCTTGGAGTTGAAGTTCACAGGTCTTAAAGTTGCCAAGGTTGGAGACCCCTGCACTGGAGTATAAACTGACAGCAAACAGCACCCCTTACTAGCACTGATGATGTTACCTAGTTTGGGAATGGAATGTCTGCAAGAAAATAAGCAAGCTCAGACAGCACCCCTCAATTTTTAAGAGTTTTTAAGATGTTCCTGTTTTGTTGAAGATTCTGTACAGTCTATGGATTGGGGAGTTGTAGAATAAATAACACATCTCAAACTCAGTTCAAAAGAATATGATTCTAAAAATTCAGACTGTATTCCACAGAGTTATCTGTCCTTATTAAAAAAAAAGCCCACAAAACAACACAAGGCAAACAATGAAGAGATAGCTTTACAGAAATGATAAACGAATAGTTTTTTAGAAGTAATAAATGCAGGGTGTATGTTCTGGAGTAATTTAATTCTGCACTTAAAAAGATAGACAACCAAAAACCTTGCATTTTCCTTTAATTATGCAATGTGGCATTATGCCAGTGTTAACAGACAAAAAGGAATGTTAGCCTGGAAGCAGAAAAGTCACAATTCAATTCTTTTGAAAAGAATGGAACAATTGATCTTAAGTAAGACTAAATTTTCTTAAAACCCTAACTTTCTGAAGAAAGATAGAACCCAAATGCTTCATCCTATTATGGTTAAGTAATTTTCATCAGCCTAAGAAGAGATCTGAAAATACCTTGGTTTCTTTAACTTTGCTCTAGGCTCACACTAAGTGGAAAATATCTATTAGCCACTTCTGACACAGAAGTAGTAATAAGATAAAGAATAGTATAATTCCTTATATTTTGGTCAAGATGATATGAGGCATCTGGTATATTTTATTTTTTAAGAAATTGAATATGCCGAGAGGTGTATATTTCATTGAGAAATGTGTCAATCTGTCAGTTCTACAGAGGAATTATTGAGTCTGTCATTTGCACTTCTATAACTGTCTGGTTTGGTTCTGCAACCCAACAAGAAAGACACATCAGAGGATAATTAGAACTGCAGAAAAAATAATTGCTATCAACCTGCCTTCCATTGAAGACCTGTATACTGCACGAATCAAGAAGAGGGCCATGAAAATATTTACAGATCCCACACATCCTGGACATAAACTGTTTCAACTCCTATCCTCAAAACGACGCTATAGAGCACTGCACACCAGAACAACTAGCCACAAGAACAGTTTTTCCCTGAAGGCCATCACTCTGCTAAACAAATAATTCCCTCAACACTGTCAAACTATTTACTAAATCTACACTACTATTAATCTTCTCATCGTTTCCATCACCAATCTCTTTCCACTTATGACTGTATGACTGTAACTTTTTGTTGCTATCATTAAGGTTAAATTGTATCCTATGACCATCATTTGTGTTGTAAATGTTGTACCTTGATGAAGGTATTTTTTCTTTTATGTACACTGAGAGCATATGCACCAAGACAAATTCCTTGTGTGTCCAATCACACTTGGCCAATAAATTCTATTCTATTCTATTCTATTCTATTCTATTCTATTCTATTCTATTCTATTCTATTCTATTCTATTCTATGTGTCATGATTCCATCAGATCTGAATGGTCACACAATTATTTCATGTGCAAAATCTTATTAATTGAACCCCAGCTTGCGCTGGTTGGGTGTGGTTGGAGCTAGCTGCCAATATAGCATCACCTATGATTAAATGTTGCTAGATCTGTCAATATTTGTTGCCATTTCTGTTTTTACAGTCACCTTTCTACAAAAAGTTAGTAAAGTTAACAGGCTCTCGAGAAAGCTCCTTTCCCAATGCCTTTAAGATACTAA